>NW_026868624.1:20000-31399 GCF_020745735.1 Hemiscyllium ocellatum | reverse complement strand
GCGCTCTCTCGCCCCCGTCCCTCTCTCTCTCTCTCTCGGCCCCCGCGCCGCTCTCTCTCTCTCTGTTACCCCTTCCCTCTCTCTCTCGCCCCCCTCCCTCCTCTCTGTTTCCCCCCACCCTCTCTCTCTCTCTCGGCCCCCTCCTCTCTCTCTCTCGGCCCCCTCCCACTCTCTCTGTTGCCCCCTCGCTCTCTCTCTCTGTTGCCCCCTCCCTCTCTCTCTCTGTTGCCCCTTACTTCTCTCTCTCTCTCTCTCGGCCCCCGTGCCTCTCTCTCTCTCTCGGCCCCTTCCCTCTCTCTCTCTCTCTCGTCCCCCGGTCCCTCTCTCTCTCGCCCCGGTCCCTCTATCTCTCTCATCCCCCATCCCTCTCTCTCTCTCGTCCCCGTCCCTCTCTCTCTCTCGTCCCCTGTTCCTATCTCTCTGTTGCCCCCTCCCTCTCTCACTCTCGGCCCCCTCCCTCTCTCGCTCGGTCCCGTTCCTCTCTCTCGCCCCGGTCCCTATCTCTCTCTCGTCCCCCGTCCCTCTATCTCTCTCATCCCCCATCCTTCTCACTCTCTCTCGTACCCCGTTCCTCTCTCTCTCTCGTCCCCGTCCCTCTCTCTCTCGGCCCCTTCCCTCTCTCTCTCGGCCCCCTCCCTCTCTCTCTGTTGCCCCCCTCTCTCTCTGTTGTCCCCACCCTCTCTCCCTGTTGCCCCCTCCCTCTCTCACTCTGTTGCGCCCTCCCTCTCTCTCTTGGCCCCCGTCCCTCTCTCTCTCTCGGCCCTCCCACTCTCTCTCAGTCCCTCCCTCTCTCTCTGTTGCTCCCTCCCTCTCTCTCTCTCTCTCGGCCCCCTCCCTCTCTCTCTGCCTCTTCCCTGTCTCTCTCGGCCCCTTCCCTCTCTCTCTCTGTTGCCCCCTCCCTCTCTCACCCGCCCCTCCCTCTCTGTTGCCCCCTCCCTCTCTCTCTCGGCCCCTTCCTTCTCTCTCTCTCTGTTGCCCCCCCCTCTCTCTCCCGCCCCTCCCTCTCTCTCGGCCACCTGCCTCTTTCTCTCTCTCTCGGCCCCCTCCCACTCTCTCTCAGTCCCTCCCTCTCTCTCTGTTGCTCCCTCCCTCTCTCTCTCTCTCTCTCGGCCCCCTCCCTCTCTCGGCCCTCTCCCTCTGTCTCTCTTTTGCCCCACCCTCTCTCTCACGCCCCCGCCCCTCGCTCTCTCTCGTCCCACGTCCCTCTCTCTCTCTCGGCCCTCTCCCTCTCTCTCGGCCCCCTCCCTCTCTCTCTCGGCCCCTCCCTCTCTCTCTCTGAGCCCCTCCCTCTCTCTGCCCCCTCCCTCTCTCTCTCTCTCTCTCTGGTGCCCCCCTCACTCTCTCTCGCCCCCTCCCTCTCTCTCTGTTGCCCCCTCCCTCTCTCTCTCTCGGCCCCCTCCCTTTCTCTCTCGGCCAACTGCCTTTCTCTCTCTCGGCCCCTCCCTCTCTCTCTTGGCCCCCTCCCTCCCTCTCTCGCTCGGCCCTCTACCCCTCTCTCTCTGTGGCCCCCTCTCTCTCTCTCTCAGTCCCTCCCTCTCTCTCTGTTGCCCCCTCCCTCTCTCTGCCCCCACCCTCTCTCTCTCTCTGTTCCCCCCTTTCTCTCTCTCGACCCCCCTCTCTCTCTCTCTCGGCTCCGCTCCGCTCTCTCTCTCTGTTACCCCCTCCCCATCTCTCTCGACCCCTTCCCTCTCTGTTGCCCTCACCCTCTCTCTCTCTCGGCGCCCTCCCTCTCTCTCACGGCCACCTGCCTCTCTCTCTCTCTGCCCCCTCCCAATCTCTCCGTTGCCCCCTCACTCTCTCTCTCTCGGTCCCCTCCCTCTCACTCTCTCTCTCGCCCCCGTCCCTCTCTGTCTCTCGCCCCCGTCCCTCTCTCTATCGCCCCGTTCCCTCTCTCTCTGTCTCGGCCCCCGCGCTGCTCTCTCACTCTGTTGCCCCCTCCCTCTCTCTCTTTTACCTCCTCCCTCTCTCTCTGGGCCACCTGCCTCTCTCTCTCTCTCTCTCGGCCCCCTCCCACACTCTTTCAGTCCCTCCCTCTCTCTCTGTTGCCCCCTCCCTCTCTCTCTGTCGGCCCCCTCCCATTCTCTCTCGGCCAACTGCCTTTCTCTCTCTCGGCCCCTCCCTCTCTCTCTCGTCCCCTCCCTCTCTCTCTCTCGCCACCCTCCCTCCCTCTCTCTCTCGCCCCTCTACCCCTCTCTCTCTGTTGCCCCCTCGCTCTCTCTCTCGGCCCCCTCCCTCTCTCTCTGGGCCACCTGCCTCTCTCTCTCTCTCTCGGCACCCTCCCTCTCTCTCTCAGTCCCTCCCTCTCTCTCTTTTGCCCCCTCCCTCTCTCTCTCTTTCTCTCGGCCCCTTCCTCTCTCTCTCTGTTGCGCCCTCCCTCTCTCTCTCTCTCTGTTGCCCCTCCCTCTCTCTCTCGCCCCCCGTCCCTCTCTCTGTCTCTCAGCCCACGTCCCTCTCTCTCGGCCCCCTCCCTCTCTCTCTCGGCCCCGCCCTCCCTCTCGGGCCCCTCCCTCTGCCCCCTCCCTCTATATCTCTCTCTCTCTCTCTCTGGTGCCCCCCTCTCTCTCTCTCGACCCCTCCCTCCCTCTCTCTGTTGCCCCCTCCCTCTCTCTCTCTCGACCCCCTCCCTTTCTCTCTCGGCCAACTGCCTTTCTCTCTCTCGGCCCCTCCCTCTCTCTCTCGGCCCCTCCCTTTCTCTCTATCGGCCCCCTCCCTCTCTCTGCGCCCTACCTCTCTCTCTCTCTGTTGCCCCCACCCTCTCTCTCTCGGCCCCCTTCCTCTCACTCTCGGCCACCTTCCTCTCTCTCTCTCGGTCCCGTCTCTCTCTCTCTGTTGCCCCCTCTCTCTCTCTCTCTGTTGCCCCCCTCCCACTCTCTCTCTGTTGCCACCTCCCTCTCTCACTCTGTTGCCCCCTCCCTCTCTCTCTCGCCCCGTCCCTCTCGCTCTCTCGGCTCCCATCCCTCTCTCTCGGTCCCCGTCCCTCTCTCTCTCTTGGCCCCTTCCCTCTCTCTCAGACCCCTCCCTCTCTCTCTCTCGGCCCCCTCCCTCTCTCTCTCTCTTTCGGCCCCCTCCCTCTCTCTCTCTCGGCACCCTCCCACTCTCTCTGTTGCCCATAACCTCTCTCTCTCTCTTGGCCCCCGTCCCTCGCGCTCTCTCGCCCCCGTCCCTCTCTCTCTCTCGGCCCCCGCGCCGCTCTCTCTCTCTGTCACCCCTTCCCTCTCTCTCTCGCCCCCCTCTCTCCTCTCTGTTTCCCCCCACCCTCTCTCTCTCTCTCGGCCCCCTCCCTCTCTCTCTCGGCCACCTGCCTCTCTCTCTCGGCCCCTCCCACTCTCTCTGTTGCCCCCTCCCTCTCTCTCTCTGTTGCCCCCTCCCTCTCTCTCTCTGTTGCCCCTTACCTCTCTCTCTCGGCCCCCGTGCCTCTCTCTCTCTCTCGGCCCCTTCCCTCTCTCTCTCTCTCTCGTCCCCCGTCCCGCTCTCTCTCGCCCCGGTCCCTCTATCTCTCTCATCCCCCATCCCTCTCTCTCTCTCGTCCCCGTCCCTCTCTCTCTCTCGTCCCCGTCCCTCTCTCTCTCTCGTCCCCTGTTCCTATCTCTCTGTTGCCCCCTCCCTCTCTCACTCTCGGCCCCCTCCCTCTCTCGCTCGGTCCCGTTCCTCTCTCTCACCCCAGTCCCTCTCTCACTCTCGTCCCCCGTCCCTCTATCTCTCTCATCCCCCATCCCTCTCACTCTCTCTCGTACTCCGTTCCTCTCTCTCTCTTGTCCCCGTCCCTCTCTCTCTTGTCCCCGTCCCTCTCTCTCTCGGCCCCTCCCTCTCTCTCTGTTGCCCCCCCTCTCTCTCTCTGTTGCCCCCACCCTCTCTCTCTGTTGCCCCCTCCCTCTCTCACTCTGTTGCGCCCTCCCTCTCTCTCTCGGCCCCTGTCCCTCTCTCTCTCTCGGCCCCCTCCCTCTCTCTCTCTGCCTCTTCCCTGTCTCTCTTGGCCCCCTCCCTCTCTCTCTCTCGCCACCCTCCCTCCCTCTCTCTCACGGCCCTCTACCCCTCTCTCTCTGTGGCCCCCTCACTCTCTCCCCCAGTCCCTCCCTCTCTCTCTGTTGCCCCCTCCCTCTCTCTGCCCCCACCCTCTCTCTCTCTGTTCCCCCCTTTCTCTCTCTCGACCCCCTCCCTCTCTCTCTCTCTCTCGGCTCCGCTCCGCTCTCTCTCTGTTGCCCCCACCCTCTCTCTCTCTCGGCGCCCTCCCTCTCTCTCACGGCCACCTGCCTCTCTCTCTCTCGGCCCCCTCCCACTCTCTCTGTTGCCCCCTCACTCTCTCTCTCGGTCCCCTCCCTCTCTCTCTCTCTCACTCGCCCCCATCCCTCTCTGTCTCTCGCCCCCGTCCCTCTCTCTATCGCCCCGTTCCCTCTCTCTCTTTCTCGGCCCCCTCCCTCTCTCTCGCCCCCCCTCCCTCTCTCTCTTTTGCCTCCTCCCTCTCTCTCTGGGCCACCTGCCTCTCTCTCTCTCTCTCGGCCCCCTCCCACACTCTTTGAGTCCCTCCCTCTCTCTCTGTTGCCCCCTCCCTCTCTCTCTGGCGGCCCCCTCCCATTCTCTCTCAGCCAACTGCCTTTCTCTCTCTCGGCCCCTCCCTCTCTCTCTCGCCCCCTCCCTCTCTCTCTCTCGCCACCCTCCCTCCCTCTCTCTCTCTCGCCCCTCTACCCCTCTCTCTCTGTTACCCCCTCGCTCTCTCTCTCGGCCCCCTACCTCTCTCTCTCGCCCCCGTCCCTCTCTCTCTCTCGGCCCACGTCCCTCTCTCAGTCTCGGCCCTCTCCCTCTCTCTCGGCGCCGTCCCTCTCTCTCTCGGACCCCGCCCTCTCTCTCAGCCCCCTCCCTCCCTCCCTCTGCCCCCTCCCTCTATCTCTCTCTGTCTCTCTCTCTGGTGCCCCCCCTCTCTCTCTCTCGCCCCCTCCCTCTCTCTCTCTCGACCCACTCCCTTTCTCTCTCGGCCAACTGCCTTTCTCTCTCTCGACCCCTCCCTCTCTCGCTCGGCCCCCTCCCTCTCTCTCTCGGCCCCCTCCCTCTCTGCCCCCACCCTCGCTCTCTCTCTGTTGCCCCCTCCCTCTCTCTCTCGCCCCCCTCCTTCTCTCTCTGTTGCCCCCACCCTCTCTCTCTCTCGGCCCCCTACCTCTCTCTCTGGGCCACCTGCCTCTCTCTCTCTCTTGGCCCCCTCCCTCTGTCTCTCCGTCCCTCCCTCTCTCTCTCTCGCCACGCTCCCTCCCACCCTCTCTCTCTCGGCCCCCTCCCCCTCTCTCTCTCTCGGCCCCCTCCCTCTCTCGGCCCCCTCCCTCTCTCTCTCTCGGCCCCCTCCCTCTCTCGGCCCCCTCCCTCTCTCTCTCGCCACCCTCCCTCCCTCTCTCTCTCGTCCCCCACCCCCTCTCTCCCTGTTGCCCCCTCTCTCTCTCTCTTTCGGATCCCTCCCTCTCTCTCTCTCAGCCCACTCCGTCTCTCTCTCTCTCTCTCCCCTCGCGGTCCCCGTCCCTCTCTCTCTCTCGCCCCCGTCCCTCTCTCTCTCGACCCCCTCCCACTCTCTCTGTTGCCCCCTTTCTCTATCTCTCGGCCCTCTCGCTCTCTCTCTCGGCCCCCTCCCTCTCTCTCTCTCGGCTCCCTCCCTCTCTCTCTCTCAGCCCCCGCCCTCTCTCTCTGTTGCCCCCTACCTCTCTCTCTGTTGCCCCCTCCTTCTCTCTCTGTTGCCCCATCACTCTCTCTCTCTCTGTTACCCTCTCCCTCACTCTCTCTCGGCCCCCTCCCTCTCTCTCTCGGCCCCCGTCCCTCTCTCTCTCGCCCCCGTCCGTCCCTCTCTTGGCACCCTCCCTCTCTCTCTCGGCTCCCGTCCCTCTCTCTGTCTCGCCCCGTCCCTCTGTCTCTCCCGCCCCCGTCCCTCTCTCTCTCTCGCTCCGTCCCTCTCGCTCTCTCACCCCCTCTCTTTCTCGCACCCTCCTTTCTCTTTCTCGCCCCCTCCCTCCCTCTCTCACCCCTTCCCTCCCTCGCTCGACGACCTCCCTTTCTCTCGCCCTGTCCCCCTCTCTCTCGCCCCCATCCCCCTCTCTCTCGCACTCTCCCTCTCTCTCTCTCGCCCCCTCCCTCTCTCTCTCTCGGCCCCCTCCCTCTCTCTCGGCCCCTTCCCTCTCTCTCTCGGCCCCCTCCCTCTCTCTCTCTCTGAGCCCCTCCCTCTCTCTGCCCCTCCCTCTCTCTCTCTCTCTGGTGCCCCATCTCACTCTCTCTCGCCCCCTCCCTCTCTCTCTGTTGCCCCCTCCCTCTCTCTCTCTCGGCCCCCTCCCTTTCTCTCTCGGCCAACTGCCTTTCTCTCTCTCGGCCCCTCCCTCTCTCTCTTGGCCCCCTCCCTCTCTCTCTCTCGCCACCCTCCCTCACTCTCTTTTGCATCCTCCCTCTCTCTCTGGGCCACCTGCCTCTCTCTCTCTCTCTCGGCCCCCTCCCTCTCTCTCTCAGTCCCTCCCTCTCTCTCTCTCTCGCCCCCTCCCTCTCTCTCTCTCTCTCGGCCCCCGTCCCTCTCTCTCTCTCGCCCCCGTCCCCCTCTCTCTCTCCCGCCCCCGTCCCTCTCTCTCTCTCTCCCCGGTCCCTCTCTCTCTCTCTCAGCCCCCGCGCCGCTCTCTCTCTCTGTTGCCCCCTCCCTCTCTCTCTCGCCCCCCTCCTTCTCTCTCTGTTGCCCCCACCCTCTCTCTCTCTCGGCCCCCTCCCTCTCTCTCTGGGCCACCTGCCTCTCTCTCTCTCTTGGCCCCCTCCCTCTGTCTCTCCGTCCCTCCCTCTCTCTCTCTCGCCACGCTCCCTCCCACCCTCTCTCTCTCGGCCCCCTCCCTCTCTCTCTCGGCCACCTCCCTCTCTCGGCCCCCTCCCTCTCTCTCTCGCCACCCTCCCTCCCTCTCTCTCTCTCGGCCCCCTCCCCCTCTCTCCCTATGGCCGCCTCTCTCTCTCTCTCTCTCGGATCCCTCCCTCTCTCTCTCTCAGCCCACTCCGTCTCTCTCTCTCTCTCTCGCGGTCCCCGTCCCTCTCTCTCTCTCGCCCCCGTCCCTCTCTCTCTCGACCCCCTCCCACTCTCTCTGTTGCCCCCTTTCTCTATCTCTCGGCCCTCTCGCTCTCTCTCTCGGCCCCCTCCCTCTCTCTCTCTCGGCTCCCTCCCTCTCTCTCTCTCAGCCCCCGCCCTCTCTCTCTGTTGCCCCCTACCTCTCTCTCTGTTGCCCCCTCCTTCTCTCTCTCTGTTGCCCCATCACTCTCTCTCTCTCTGTTACCCTCTCCCTCACTCTCTCTCGGCCCCCTCCCTCTCTCTCTCGGCCCCCGTCCCTCTCTCTCTCGCCCCCGTCCGTCCCTCTCTTGGCACCCTCCCTCTCTCTCTCGGCTTCCGTCCCTCTCTCTCTCTCGCCCCCGTCCTTCTGTCTCTCGCGCCCCCGTCCCTCTCTCTCTCTCGCTCCGTCCCTCTCTCTCTCTCACCCCCTCTCTTTCTCGCACCCTCCTTTCTCTTTTTCGCCCCCTCCCTCCCTCTCTCACCCCTTCCCTCCCTCGCTCGACCACCTCCCTTTCTCTCGCCCTGTCCCACTCTCTCTCGCCCCCATCCCCCTCTCTCTTGCACTCTCCCTCTCTCTCTCTCGCCCCCTCCCTCTCTCTCTCTCGGCCCCCTCCCTCTCTCTCGGCCCCCTCCCTCCCTCTCTCGGCCCCTCCCTCCCTCTCTCTCGGCCCCCTCCCTCTCTCTCTCTCTGAGCACCTCCCTCTCTCTGCCACTCCCTCTCTCTCTCTCTCTGGTGCCCCATCTCACTCTCTCTGTTGCCCCTCCCTTCTCTCTGTTGCCCCCTCCCTCTCTCTCTCTCGGCCCCCTCCCTTTCTCTCTCGGCCAACTGCCTTTCTCTCTCTCGGCCCCTCCCTCTCTCTCTTGGCCCCGTCCCTCTCTCTCTCGGAACCCTCCCTCTCTCTCTCTCTCTCGGACCCCTCCCTCGCTCCCTCTGCCCCCTCCCTCTATCTCTCTCTCTCTCTCGGCCCCCTCCCTCTCTCTCCCTGTTGCTCCCTCCCTCCCTCTCTCTCGACCGCCTCCCTCTCTCTCTCGCCCCCGTCCCTCTCTCTCTCTCGGCCCACGTCCCTCTCTCTCTCGGACCCCGCCCTCTCTCTCTCTCTCTCGGACCCCTCCCTCGCTCCCTCTGCCCCCTCCCTCTATCTCTCTCTCTCTCTCTCTCTCTTTGTGCCCCCTCTCTCTCTCTCTCGCCCCCTCCCTCTCTCTCTGTTGCCCCCTCCCTCTCTCTCTCTCGACCCCCTCCCTTTCTCTCTCGTCCAACTGCCTTTCTCTCTCTCGGCCCCTCCCTCTCTCTCTTGGCCCCGTCCCTCTCTCTCTCGGAATCCTCCCTCTCTCGCTCTCTCTCGGACCCCTCCCTCGCTCCCTCTGCCCCCTCCCTCTATCTCTCTCTCTCTCTCTCTCGGCCCCCTCCCTCTCTCTCTCTGTTGCTCCCTCCCTCTCTCTCTCTGTTGCCCGTCCCTCTCTCTCTCGCCCCCGTCCCTCTCTCTCTCTCGGCCCACGTCCCTGTCTCTCTCTTGGCCCCTCCCTCTCTCTCGGCCCCGTCCCTCTCTCTCTCGGACCCCGCCCTCTCTCTCTCTCTCTCGGACCCCTCCCTCGCTCCCTCTGCCCCCTCCCTCTATCTCTCTCTCTCTCTCTCTCTGGTGCCCCCTCTCTCTCTCTCTCGCCCCCTCCCTCTCTCTCTGTTGCCCCCTCCCTCTCTCTCTCTCGACCCCCTCCCTTTCTCTCTCGTCCAACTGCCTTTCTCTCTCTCGGCCCCTCCCTCTCTCTCGGCCCCCTCCCTCTCTTTCTCTCGGCCTCCTCCCTCTCTCTGCCCCCACCCTCTCTCTCTCTCTCTGTTGCCCCCCCCTCTCTCTCTCGCCCCCTTCCTCTCTCTCTCTCGGTCACCTGCCTCTCTCTCTCTCGGCCCCCTCCCACTCTCTCTGTTGCCCCCTCCCTCTCTCTCTCTGTTGACCCCTCCCTCTCTCTCTCGCCCCCTCCCTCTCTCTTTTGCCCCCACCATCTCTCTCTCTCGCCCCCTCCCTCTCTCTCTCTCTCTCTCTCGCGGTCCCCATCCCCCTCTCTCTCGCACTCTCCCTCTCTCTCTCTCGCCCCCTCCCTCTCTCTCTCTCGGCCCCCTCCCTCTCTCTCGGCCCCCTCCCTCTCTCTCTCGGCCCCCTCCCTCTCTCTCTCTCTGAGCCCCTCCCTCTCTCTGCCCCTCCCTCTCTCTCTCTCTCTCTCTGGTGCCCCATCTCACTCTCTCTCGCCCCCTCCCTCTCTCTCTGTTGCCCCCTCCCTCTCTCTCTCTCGGCCCCCTCCCTTTCTCTCTCGGCCAACTGCCTTTCTCTCTCTCGGCCCCTCCCTCTCTCTCTTGGCCCCCTCCCTCTCTCTCTCTCGCCACCCTCCCTCACTCTCTTTTGCATCCTCCCTCTCTCTCTGGGCCACCTGCCTCTCTCTCTCTCTCTCGGCCCCCTCCCTCTCTCTCTCAGTCCCTCCCTCTCTCTCTTTTGCCCCCTCCCTCTCTCTCTCTCTCTCGGCCCCCGTCCCTCTCTCTCTCTCGCCCCCGTCCCCCTCTCTCTCTCCCGCCCCCGTCCTCTCTCTCTCTCTCCCCGGTCCCTCTCTCTCTCTCTCGGCCCCCGCGCCGCTCTCTCTCTCTGTTGCCCCCTCCCTCTCTCTCTCTCCCCCCTCCTTCTCTCTCTGTTGCCCCCACCCTCTCTCTCTCTCGGCCCCCTCCCTCTCTCTCTGGGCCACCTGCCTCTCTCTCTCTCTTGGCCCCCTCCCTCTGTCTCTCCGTCCCTCCCTCTCTCTCTCTCGCCACGCTCCCACGCTCCCTCCCACCCTCTCTCTCTCGGCCCCCTCCCTCTCTCTCTCTCGGCCACCTCCCTCTCTCGGCCCCCTCCCTCTCTCTCTCGCCACCCTCCCTCCCTCTCTCTCTCTCGGCCCCCTCCCCCTCTCTCCCTGTGGCCCCCTCTCTCTCTCTCTCTCGGATCCCTCCCTCTCTCTCTCTCAGCCCACTCCGTCTCTCTCTCTCTCTCTCGCGGTCCCCGTCCCTCTCTCTCTCTCGCCCCCGTCCCTCTCTCTCTCGACCCCCTCCCACTCTCTCTGTTGCCCCCTTTCTCTATCTCTCGGCCCCCTCGCTCTCTCTCTCGGCTCCCTCCCTCTCTCTCTCTCAGCCCCCGCCCTCTCTCTCTGTTGCCCCCTACCTCTCTCTCTGTTGCCTCCTCCTTCTCTCTCTCTGTTGCCCCATCACTCTCTCTCTCTGTTACCCTCTCCCTCACTCTCTCTCGGCCCCCTCCCTCTCTCTCTCGGCCCCCGTCCCTCTCTCTCTCGCCCCCGTCCGTCCCTCTCTTGGCACCCTCCCTCTCTCTCTCGGCTCCCGTCCCTCTCTCTCTCTCGCCCCCGTCCTTCTGTCTCTCGCGCCCCCGTCCCTCTCTCTCTCTCGCTCCGTCCCTCTCTCTCTCACCCCCTCTCTTTCTCGCACCCTCCTTTCTCTTTTTCGCCCCCTCCCTCCCTCTCTCACCCCTTCCCTCCCTCGCTCGGCCACCTCCCTTTCTCTCGCCCTGTCCCACTCTCTCTCGCCCCCATCCCCCTCTCTCTTGCACTCTCCCTCTCTGTCTCTCGCCCCCTCCCTCTCTCTCGGCCCCCTCCCTCTCTCTCTCGGCCCCCTCCCTCTCTCTCTCGGCCCCCTCCCTCTCTCTCTCTCTGAGCACCTCCCTCTCTCTGCCCCTCCCTCTCTCTCTCTCTCTGGTGCCCCATCTCACTCTCTCTCGGCCCCTCCCTTCTCTCTGTTGCCCCCTCCCTCTCTCTCTCTCGGCCCCCTCCCTTTCTCTCTCGGCCAACTGCCGTTCTCTCTCTCGGCCCCTCCCTCTCTCTCTTGGCCCCCTCCCTCTCTCTCTCTCGCCACCCTCCCTCACTCTCTCTCTCGGCCCTCTACCCCTCTCTCTCTGTGGCCCCCTCATTCTCTCTCTCAGTCCCTCCCCCTCTCTCCGTTGCCCCCTCCCTCTCTCTGCCCCCACCCTCTCTCTCTCTCTGTTCCCCCTTTCTCTCTCTCAACCGCCTCCCTCTCTCTCTCTCGGCTCCGCTCCGCTCTCTCTCTCTGTTACCCCCCTCGCCCTCTCTCTCGACCCCCACCCTCTCTCTCTGTTGCGCCCACCCTCTCTCTCTCTCGGCGCCCTCCCTCTCTCTCACGGCCACCTGCCTCTCTCTCTCTCGGCCCCCTCCCACTCTCTCTGTTGCCCCCTCACTCTCTCTCTCGGTCCCCTCCCTCTCTCTCTCTCTCTCTCTCGCCCCGTCCCTCTCTGTCTCTCGCCCCGTCCCTCTCTCTATCGCCCCCCTCCCTCTCTCTTTTGCATCCTCCCTCTCTCTCTGGGCCATCCGCCTCTCT
>NW_026868623.1:0-31485 GCF_020745735.1 Hemiscyllium ocellatum | reverse complement strand
CACTATGCAGTGCCTCACACTGTGCAGCACCTCACACTGTGCAACACGTTTACACCGTGCAGCACCTCACACTGTGCAGCACCTCACACTGTGCAGCACCTTCACACTGTGCAGCACCTCACACTGTGCAGCACCTCACACTGTGCAGCACCTCACACTTTGCAGCACCGCACACTGTACAGCACCTCACATTGTGCTGTACCTCACACTGTGCAGCACCTTCACACTATGCAGTACCTTCACACTGTGCAGCATCTCACACTGTGCAGTCCCTCACACTGTGCAGCACCTCACACTGTGCAGTCCCTCCACACTGTGCAGCACCTCACACTATGCAGCACCTCACACAGTGCAACACCTTCACACTATGCAGTACCTTCACAGTGTGCAGCATCTCACACTGTGCAGCCCCTCACACTGTGCAGCACCTCACACGGTACAGCACCTCACACTATGCAGCACCTCACACTGTGCAGCACCTTCACACTGTGCAGCACCTCACACTGTGCAGCACCTCACACTGTGTAGCACCTCACACTGTGCAGCACCTTCACACTGTGCAGTACCACACACTGTGCAGCACCACACACTGTGCAGCACCTTCACACTGTGCAGCACCTCACACTGTGCAGTACTTCACATTGTGCAGCACCTCACACTAGGCAGCACCTCACACTGTTCAGCACCTCACACTGTGCAGTACCACCACACTGTGCAGTAACCTCATACTGTGCAGCACCTCACACTGTGCAGCACCTCACATTATGCAGCACCTCACACTGTGCAGCACCTCACACTATGCAGCACCTCACACTGTACAGCACCTCACACTGTGCAGCACCTCACACTGTGCAGCACCTCACATTATGCAGCACCTCACACTGAGCAGTACCTTACATTGTGCAGCACCTTCACACTGTACAGCACCCTCACACTGTGCAGCACCTCACACTGTGCAGCACCTCACACTGTGCTGTACCACCACACTGTGCAGCAACCTCATACTGTGCAGCACCTCCAGACTATGCAGCACCTCACACTGTGCAGCACCTCACACTGTGCAGCAACTCACACTGTGCAGTACCTCACACTGTACAGCACCTCACACTGTGCAGCACCTCACACTGTGCAGTCGCTCACACTGTACAGCACCTCACACTGAGCAGCACCCTCACACTGTACAGCACCTCACACTGTGCAGCACCTTCACAGTGTTCAGCACCTCCACACTATGCAGCACCTCACACTGTGCAGCACCTCACACTGTACAGCACCTCACACTATGCAGCACCTCACACTGTGCAGCACCTCACACTGTGCAGCACCTCACACTGTGCAGCACCTCACACTGTGCAGCACCTCACACCGTGCAGCGCCTCACACTGTGCAGCACCTCACACTGTGCAACAACTTCACACCGTGCAGCACCTCACACTGTGCAGCACCTTCACACTGTGCAGCACCTCACACTGTGCAGCACCTCACACTATGCAGCACCTCACACTGTGCAGCACCTCACACTGTGCAGCACTTCACACTGTGCAGTACCACACACTGTGCAACACCTTCACACTATGCAGCACCTCACACTGTGCAGCACCTCCACAGTATGCAGCACCTCACACTGTGCAGCACCTCACACTGTGCAGTACCTCACATTGCGCAGCACCTCACACTAGGCAGCACCTCACACTGTTCAGCACCTCACACTGTGCAGTACCACCACACTGTGCAGTAACCTCATACTGTGCAGCACCTCACACTGTGCAGCACCTCACACTATGCAGCACCTCACACTGTGCAGCACCTCACACTGTACAGCACCTCACACTGTGCAGCACCTCACACTATGCAGTGCCTCACACTGTGCAGTACCTCACACTGTGCAGCACCTTCACACTGTGCACCACCTCACACTATGCAGCACCTCACACTGTACAGCACCTCAACTGTGCAGTCGCTCACACTGTGCAGCACCTTCACACTGTGCAGCACCTCACACTGTGCAGCACCTCACACTATGCAGCACCTCACACTGAGCAGCACCTCACACTGTGCAGCACCTTCACACTGTGCAGTAACACACACTTTGCAGCACCTCACACTGTGCAGCACCTCACACTGTGCAGTACCACCACACTGTGCAGCAACCTCATACTGTGCAGCACCTCCACACTATGCAGCAACTCACACTGTGCAGCACCTCACACTGTGCAGCACCTCACACTGTACAGCACCTCACACTGTGCAGCACCTCACACTGTACAGCACCTCACACTGATCAGCACCCACACACTGTACAGCACCTCACACTGTGCAGCACCTTCACAGTGTTCAGCACCTCCACACTATGCAGCACTTCACACTGTGCAGCACCTCACACTGTACAGCACATCACATTGTGCAGCACCTTACACTGTGCAGCACCTTCACACTGTGCAGCACCTTACACTGTGCAACCCTCACACTGTGCAGCACCTCACACTGTGCAGCACCTTCACACTGTGCAGCACCTTACTCTGTGCAGCACCTCACACTGTGCAGCACTTTCACACCATGCAGCAGCTCACACTGAGCAGTACCTCACACCGTGCAGCACCTCCACACTGTGCAGTACCTCACGCTGTGCATCACCTCCACACTGTGCAGCATCTCACACTGTGCATCATCTCACACTGTGCAGTAACTCACACTGTGCAGTACCTCATGCTGTGCAGCACCTTCACACCATGCAGCATCTCACACTGTGCAGCATCTCACACTGTGCAGCACCTCACACTGCGCAGCATCTCACGCTGTGCAGCACCTTCACACCGTGCAGCATCTCACACTGTGCTGCATCTCACACTGTGCAGCACCTCATTCTGTGCAGCATCTCAAACTGTGCAATACCTCACACTGTGCAGCGCCACAACAGTATGCAGCACCTCACACTGTGCAGCACCCCACATTGTGCAGCACCTTCACACTGTGCAGCACCTCCACACTATGCAGCACGTCACCCTATGCAGGACATCACACTGTGCAGCACCTCACACTGTGCAGCACCCCACATTGTGCAGCACCTTCACACTGTGCAGCACCTCACACTGTGCTGCACCTCACACTGTGCAGTACCTCACACTGTGCAGCACCTCACACTGTACAGCACCTCACACTGTACAGCACCTCACACTGTGCAGCACCTCAGACTGTTATGCATGTTGAAGCAGTGCAGCACACCACACTGTACAGGACTATCCCCTCACTGTACAGCAGTTCACAGTGTGCAGCACCTCACACTGTACAGCACCTCACACTGTGCATCACCTTCACACTATGCAGCACCTCCACACTATGCCTCACCTCTCACTGTGCAGCACCTCACACTGTGCAGCACCTCCCACTGGACAGCAGCTCACACTGTGCAGCAGCTCACACTGTGCAGCACCTCCACACTGTGCAGCACCTCACACTGTGCAGCAGCTCACACTGTGCAGCACCTCACACTGTGCAGCACCTTCACACTGTGCAGCACCTTACACTGTGCAGCACCTCACTCTGTGCAGCCCCTCACACCGTGCAGCACCTTACAATGTGCAGTACCTCACGCTGTGCAGCACCTCCACACTGTGCAGCATCTCACACTGTGCAGTACCTCCACACTGTGCAGCACCTTACAATGTGCAGCACCTCACACTGTGCAGCACCTCACACTGTGCAGCACCTTCACACTGTGCAGCACTTTACACTGTGCAGCACCTCACACCGTCCAGCACCTCACACTGTGCAGCACCTCCACACTGTGCAGCACCTCACACTGTGCAGCACCTTCACACTGTGCAGCACCTCACACTGTGCAGCACCTCACACTGTGCAGCACCTTCACACTGTGCAGCAGCTCACACTGTGCAGTACCTCACGCTGTGCAGCACCTTCACAACGTGCAGCACCTCCACACTGTGCAGTACCTCACGCTGTGCATCACTCCACACTGTGCAGCATCTCACACTGTGCATCATCTCACACTGTGCAGTACCTCACACTGTGCAGCACCTCACACTGTGCAGTACCTCATGCTGTGCAGCACCTTCACACCGTGCAGCATCTCACACTGTGCAGCATCTCACACTGTGCAGCATCTCACACTGTGCAGCATCTCACGCTGTGCAGCACCTTCACACCGTGCAGCATCTCACACTGTGCAGCACCTCACATTGTGCAGTACCTCACACTGTGCAGCACCTTCACACTACGCAGTACCTTCACAGTGTGCAGCATCTCACACTGTGCAGCACCTCACACTGTGCAGCACCTTCACACTTTGCAGTACCACACACTGTGCAGCACCTTCACACTACGCAGTACCTTCACAGTGTGCAGCATCTCACACTGTGCAGCACCTCACACTGTGCAGCACCTCACACTGTGCAGCACCTTCACACTGTGCAGCACTTTACACTGTGCAGCACCTCCACAGTATGCAGCACCTCACACTATGCAGTACCTCCACACTGTGCAGCACCTTACACTGTGCAGCACCTTACACTGTGCAGCACCTCACACTGTGCAGCACCTCACACTGTGCAGCACCTCACACTGTGCAGCACTTTACACTATGCAGCACCTCACACTGTGCAGCACCTCACACTGTGCAGCACCTCCACACTGTGCAGCACCTCACACTGTGCAGCACCTTCACACTGTGCAGCACCTCACACTGTGCAGCACCTTCACACTGTGCAGCTCCTTCACACCATGCAGCAGCTCACGCTGTGCAGCACCTCACACTGTGCAGCACCTCCACAGTATGCAGCACCTCACACTGTGCAGAACCTTACATTGTGCAGCACCTCACACTGTACAGCACCTCACACTGTGCAGCACCACACACTGTGCAGTACCACCACACTGTGCAGCAACCTCATACTGTGCAGCACCTCCACACTGTGCAGCACCTCACACTGTGCAGCACCTTACAATGTGCAATACCTCACGCTGTGCAGCACCTTACACTATGCAGCACCTCACACTATGCAGCACCTCACACTGTGCAGCACCTCACACTGTACAGCACCTCACACTATGCAGCACCTCACACTGTGCAGCGCCTCAAACTGTGCAACACCTCACACTGTGCAGTACCTCACACTGTGCAGCACCCTCACATTGTGCAGCACCTCACACTGTGCATCACCTCACGCTGTGCAGCACCCCACATTGTGCAGCACCCCACACCCTGCAGCATGTTCACACAGTGCAGTACCTCACACTGTACAGCACCTCACACTGTGCAGCGCCTCACACCGTGCAGCCCCTCACACTATGCAGCACCTCACACTGTACAGCACCTCACATTGTGCTGTACCTCACACTGTGCAGCACCTTCACACTATGCAGTACCTTCACACTGTGCAGCACCTCACACTGTGCAGCACCTCACACTGTACAGCACCTCACACTGTGCAGCACCTCACACTATGCAGTGCCTCACACTGTGCAGTACCTCACACTGTGCAGCACCTTCACACTGTGCACCACCTCACACTATGCAGCACCTCACACTGTACAGCACCTCAACTGTGCAGTCGCTCACACTGTGCAGCACCTTCACACTGTGCAGCACCTCACACTGTGCAGCACCTCACACTATGCAGCACCTCACACTGAGCAGCACCTCACACTGTGCAGCACCTTCACACTGTGCAGTAACACACACTTTGCAGCACCTCACACTGTGCAGCACCTCACACTGTGCAGTACCACCACACTGTGCAGCAACCTCATACTGTGCAGCACCTCCACACTATGCAGCAACTCACACTGTGCAGCACCTCACACTGTGCAGCACCCTCACACTGTACAGCACCTCACACTGTGCAGCACCTCACACTGTACAGCACCTCACACTGATCAGCACCCACACACTGTACAGCACCTCACACTGTGCAGCACCTTCACAGTGTTCAGCACCTCCACACTATGCAGCACCTCACACTGTGCAGCACCTCACACTGTACAGCACATCACATTGTGCAGCACCTTACACTGTGCAGCACCTTCACACTGTGCAGCACCTTACACTGTGCAGCCCCTCACACTGTGCAGCACCTCACACTGTGCAGCACCTTCACATTGTGCAGCACCTTACTCTGTGCAGCACCTCACACTGTGCAGCACCTTCACACCATGCAGCAGCTCACACTGTGCAGTACCTCACACTGTGCAGCACCTTCCCACCGTGCAGCACCTCCACACTGTGCAGTACCTCACGCTGTGCATCATCTCCACACTGTGCAGCATCTCACACTGTGCATCATCTCACACTGTGCAGTAACTCACACTGTGCAGCACCTCACACTGTGCAGCACCTCCACACTGTGCAGCATCTCACACTGTGCAGCACCTCACACTGTGCAGCACCTTCCCACCGTGCAGCACCTCCACACTGTGCAGTACCTCACGCTGTGCATCATCTCCACACTGTGCAGCATCTCACACTGTGCATCATCTCACACTGTGCAGTAACTCACACTGTGCAGCACCTCACACTGTGCAGCACCTCCACACTGTGCAGTACCTCACGCTGTGCAGCACCTGCACACCGTGCAGCATCTCACACTGTGCAGCATCTCACACTGTGCAGCACCTCACACTGCGCAGCATCTCACGCTGTGCAGCACCTTCACACCGTGCAGCATCTCACACTGTGCTGCATCTCACACTGTGCTGCATCTCACACTGTGCAGCACCTCATTCTGTGCAGCATCTCAAACTGTGCAATACCTCACACTGTGCAGCCCCACAACAGTATGCAGCACCTCACACTGTGCAGCACCCCACATTGTGCAGCACCTTCACACTGTGCAGCACCTCCACACTATGCAGCACGTCACCCTATGCAGGACATCACACTGTGCAGCACCTCACACTGTGCAGCACCCCACATTGTGCAGCACCTTCACACTGTGCAGCACCTCACACTGTGCTGCACCTCACACTGTGCAGTACCTCACACTGTGCAGCACCTCACAATATGCAGTACCTCACACTGTGCAGCACCTCACACTATGCAGCACCTCACACTGTACAGCACCTCACACTGTGCAGCGCCTCACACCGTGCAGCCCCTCACACTATGCAGCACCTCACACTGTACAGCACCTCAAATTGTGCTGTACCGCACACTGTGCAGCACCTTCACACTATGCAGTACCTTCACAGTGTGCAGCATCTCACACTGTGCAGCCCCACACACCGTGCAGCGCCTCACACTGTGCAGCACCTCACACTGTGCAACAACTTCACACCGTGCAGCACCTCACACTGTGCAGCACCTTCACACTGTGCAGCACCTCACACTGTGCAGCACCTCACACTATGCAGCACCTCACACTGTGCAGCACCTCACACTGTGCAGCACCTTCACACTGTGCAGTACCACACACTGTGCAACACCTTCACACTATGCAGCACCTCACACTGTGCAGCACCTCCACAGTATGCAGCACCTCACACTGTGCAGCACCTCACACTGTGCAGTACCTCACATTGCGCAGCACCTCACACTAGGCAGCACCTCACACTGTTCAGCACCTCACACTGTGCAGTACCACCACACTGTGCAGTAACCTCATACTGTGCAGCACCTCACACTGTGCAGCACCTCACACTATGCAGCACCTCACACTGTGCAGCACCTCACACTGTGCAGCACCTCCACAGTATGCAGCACCTCACACTGAGCAGTACCTTACATTGTGCAGCACCTTCACACTGTACAGCACCCTCACACTGTGCAGCACCTCACACTGTGCAGCACCTCACACTGTGCAGTACCACCACACTGTGCAGCAACCTCACACTGTGCAGCACCTCCACAGTATGCAGCACCTCACACTGACCAGTACCTTACATTGTGCAGCACCTTCACACTGTACAGCACCTCACACTGTGCAGCACCTCACACTGTGCGGCACCTCACACTGTACAGCACCTCACACTGTGCAGCACCCTCACACTGTACAGCACCTCACACTGTGCAGCACCTCACACTGTATAGCACCTCACACTGTGCGGCACCTCACACTGTATAGCACCTCACACTGTGCAGCACCTTACACTGTACAGCACCTCACACTGAGCAGCACCGTCACACGTACAGCACCTCACACTGTGCAGCACCTCACACTGTATAGCACCTCACACTGTGCAGCACCTCACACTGTACAGCACCTCACACTGTGCAGCCCCTCACACTGTACAGCACCTCACACTGTGCAGCACCTCACACTGTATAGCACCTCACACTGTGCAGCACCTTACACTGTACAGCACCTCACACTGAGCAGCACCGTCACACGTACAGCACCTCACACTGTGCAGCACCTCACACTATGCAGCACCTCACACTGTGCAGCACCTCACACTGTACAGCACCTCACACTATGCAGCACCTCACACTGTGCAGCGCCTCACACTGTGCAGCACCTCACACTGTGCAGTACCTCACACTGTGCAGCACCCTCACATTGTGCAGCAACTCACACTGTGCAGCACCCCACATTGTGCAGCACCCCACACCCTGCAGCATGTTCACACAGTGCAGCACCTCACACTGTACAGCACCTCACACTGTGCAGCGCCTCACACCGTGCAGCCCCTCACACTATGCAGCACCTCACACTGTACAGCACCTCACATTGTGCTGTACCTCACACTGTGCAGCACCTTCACACTATGCAGTACCTTCACACTGTGCAGCACCTCACACTGTGCAGCACCTCACACTGTACAGCACCTCACACTGTGCAGCACCTCACACTATGCAGTGCCTCACACTGTGCAGTACCTCACACCGTACAGCACCTCACACTGTGCAGCACCTCATACTATGCAGCACCTCACACTGTACAGCACCTCAACTGTGCAGTCGCTCACACTGTGCAGCACCTTCACACTGTGCAGCACCTCACACTGTGCAGCACCTCACACTTTGCAGCACCTTCACACTATGCAGCACCTCACACTGTGCAGCACCTCACACTGTGCAGCCCCTCACACTGTGCAGTACCTCACACTGTGCAGCACCCTCACATTGTGCTGCACCTCACACTGTGCAGCACCTCACGCTGTGCAGCACCCCACATTCTGCAGCACCCCACACCCTGCAGCATGTTCACACAGTGCAGCACCTCACACTGTACAGCACCTCACACTGTGCAGCCTCTCACACTATGTAGCACCTTCACGCTGTGCAGCACCTCACAACATGCAGCATGCCAAACTGTACAGGTCTATCCCTTGACTGTACAGCACTATCCCTTGACTGTACAGCACTTCACACTATGTAGCACCTCCACACTGTGCAGCACCTCACACTATGCAGCGCCTCACACTGTGCAGCACCTCACACTGTGCAACACGTTTACACCGTGCAGCACCTCACACTGTGCAGCACCTCACACTGTGCAGCACCTCACACTATGCAGTGCCTCACACTGTGCAGCACCTCACACTGTGCAACACGTTTACACCGTGCAGCACCTCACACTGTGCAGCACCTCACACTGTGCAGCACCTTCACACTGTGCAGCACCTCACACTGTGCAGCACCTCACACTGTGCAGCACCTCACACTTTGCAGCACCGCACACTGTACAGCACCTCACATTGTGCTGTACCTCACACTGTGCAGCACCTTCACACTATGCAGTACCTTCACAGTGTGCAGCATCTCACACTGTGCAGTCCCTCACACTGTGCAGCACCTCACACTGTGCAGTCCCTCCACACTGTGCAGCACCTCACACTATGCAGCACCTCACACAGTGCAACACCTTCACACTATGCAGTACCTTCACAGTGTGCAGCATCTCACACTGTGCAGCACTTCACACTGTGCAGCACCTCACACGGTACAGCACCTCACACTATGCAGCACCTCACACTGTGCAGCACCTTCACACTGTGCAGCACCTCACACTGTGCAGCACCTCACACTGTGTAGCACCTCACACTGTGCAGCACCTTCACACTGTGCAGTACCACACACTGTGCAGCACCACACACTGTGCAGCACCTTCACACTGTGCAGCACCTCACACTGTGCAGTACTTCACATTGTGCAGCACCTCACACTAGGCAGCACCTCACACTGTTCAGCACCTCACACTGTGCAGTACCACCACACTGTGCAGTAACCTCATACTGTGCAGCACCTCACACTGTGCAGCACCTCACATTATGCAGCACCTCACACTGTGCAGCACCTCACACTATGCAGCACCTCACACTGTACAGCACCTCACACTGTGCAGCACCTCACACTGTGCAGCACCTCCACAGTATGCAGCACCTCACACTGAGCAGTACCTTACATTGTGCAGCACCTTCACACTGTACAGCACCCTCACACTGTGCAGCACCTCACACTGTGCAGCACCTCACACTGTGCTGTACCACCACACTGTGCAGCAACCTCATACTGTGCAGCACCTCCAGACTATGCAGCACCTCACACTGTGCAGCACCTCACACTGTGCAGCAACTCACACTGTGCAGTACCTCACACTGTACAGCACCTCACACTGTGCAGCACCTCACACTGTGCAGTCGCTCACACTGTACAGCACCTCACACTGAGCAGCACCCTCACACTGTACAGCACCTCACACTGTGCAGCACCTTCACAGTGTTCAGCACCTCCACACTATGCAGCACCTCACACTGTGCAGCACCTCACACTGTACAGCACCTCACACTATGCAGCACCTCACACTGTGCAGCACCTCACACTGTACAGCACCTCACACTGTGCAGCACCTCACACTGTGCAGCACCTCACACCGTGCAGCGCCTCACACTGTGCAGCACCTCACACTGTGCAACAACTTCACACCGTGCAGCACCTCACACTGTGCAGCACCTTCACACTGTGCAGCACCTCACACTGTGCAGCACCTCACACTATGCAGCACCTCACACTGTGCAGCACCTCACACTGTGCAGCACCTTCACACTGTGCAGTACCACACACTGTGCAACACCTTCACACTATGCAGCACCTCACACTGTGCAGCACCTCCACAGTATGCAGCACCTCACACTGTGCAGCACCTCACACTGTGCAGTACCTCACATTGCGCAGCACCTCACACTAGGCAGCACCTCACACTGTTCAGCACCTCACACTGTGCAGTACCACCACACTGTGCAGTAACCTCATACTGTGCAGCACCTCACACTGTGCAGCACCTCACACTATGCAGCACCTCACACTGTGCAGCACCTCACACTGTACAGCACCTCACACTGTGCAGCACCTCACACTATGCAGTGCCTCACACTGTGCAGTACCTCACACTGTGCAGCACCTTCACACTGTGCACCACCTCACACTATGCAGCACCTCACACTGTACAGCACCTCAACTGTGCAGTCGCTCACACTGTGCAGCACCTTCACACTGTGCAGCACCTCACACTGTGCAGCACCTCACACTATGCAGCACCTCACACTGAGCAGCACCTCACACTGTGCAGCACCTTCACACTGTGCAGTAACACACACTTTGCAGCACCTCACACTGTGCAGCACCTCACACTGTGCAGTACCACCACACTGTGCAGCAACCTCATACTGTGCAGCACCTCCACACTATGCAGCAACTCACACTGTGCAGCACCTCACACTGTGCAGCACCCTCACACTGTACAGCACCTCACACTGTGCAGCACCTCACACTGTACAGCACCTCACACTGATCAGCACCCACACACTGTACAGCACCTCACACTGTGCAGCACCTTCACAGTGTTCAGCACCTCCACACTATGCAGCACTTCACACTGTGCAGCACCTCACACTGTACAGCACATCACATTGTGCAGCACCTTACACTGTGCAGCACCTTCACACTGTGCAGCACCTTACACTGTGCAACCCTCACACTGTGCAGCACCTCACACTGTGCAGCACCTTCACACTGTGCAGCACCTTACTCTGTGCAGCACCTCACACTGTGCAGCACTTTCACACCATGCAGCAGCTCACACTGAGCAGTACCTCACACCGTGCAGCACCTCCACACTGTGCAGTACCTCACGCTGTGCATCACCTCCACACTGTGCAGCATCTCACACTGTGCATCATCTCACACTGTGCAGTAACTCACACTGTGCAGTACCTCATGCTGTGCAGCACCTTCACACCATGCAGCATCTCACACTGTGCAGCATCTCACACTGTGCAGCACCTCACACTGCGCAGCATCTCACGCTGTGCAGCACCTTCACACCGTGCAGCATCTCACACTGTGCTGCATCTCACACTGTGCAGCACCTCATTCTGTGCAGCATCTCAAACTGTGCAATACCTCACACTGTGCAGCGCCACAACAGTATGCAGCACCTCACACTGTGCAGCACCCCACATTGTGCAGCACCTTCACACTGTGCAGCACGTCCACACTATGCAGCACGTCACCCTATGCAGGACCTCACACTGTGCAGCACCCCACATTGTGCAGCACCTTCACACTGTGCAGCACCTCACACTGTGCTGCACCTCACACTGTGCAGTACCTCACACCGTGCAGCCCCTCACACTATGCAGCACCTCACACTGTACAGCACCTCAAATTGTGCTGTACCGCACACTGTGCAGCACCTTCACACTATGCAGTACCTTCACAGTGTGCAGCATCTCACACTGTGCAGCCCCACACACCGTGCAGCGCCTCACACTGTGCAGCACCTCACACTGTGCAGCACCTCACACTGTGCAACAACTTCACACCGTGCAGCACCTCACACTGTGCAGCACCTGCACACTGTGCAGCACCTCACACTATGCAGCACCTCACACTGTGCAGCACTTCACACTGTGCAGCACCTTCACACTGTGCAGTACCACACACTGTGCAACACCTTCACACTATGCAGCACCTCACACTGTGCAGCACCTCCACAGTATGCAGCACCTCACACTGTGCAGCACCTCACACTGTGCAGTACCTCACATTGCGCAGCACCTCACACTAGGCAGCACCTCACACTGTTCAGCACCTCACACTGTGCAGTACCACCACACTGTGCAGTAACCTCATACTGTGCAGCACCTCACACTGTGCAGCACCTCACACTATGCAGCACCTCACACTGTGCAGCACCTCACACTGTGCAGCACCTCCACAGTATGCAGCACCTCACACTGAGCAGTACCTTACATTGTGCAGCACCTTCACACTGTACAGCACCCTCACACTGTGCAGCACCTCACACTGTGCAGCACCTCACACTGTGCAGTACCACCACACTGTGCAGCAACCTCACACTGTGCAGCACCTCCACAGTATGCAGCACCTCACACTGACCAGTACCTTACATTGTGCAGCACCTTCACACTGTACAGCACCTCACACTGTGCAGCACCTCACACTGTGCGGCACCTCACACTGTACAGCACCTCACACTGAGCAGCATCCTCACACTGTACAGCACCTCACACTGTGCAGCACCTCACACTGTATAGCACCTCACACTGTGCAGCACCTTACACTGTACAGCACCTCTCACTGAGCAGCACCGTCACACGTACAGCACCTCACACTGTGCAGCACCACACACTATGCAGCACCTCACACTGTGCAGCACCTCACACTGTACAGCACCTCACACTATGCAGCACCTCACACTGTGCAGCGCCTCACACTGTGCAGCACCTCACACTGTGCAGTACCTCACACTGTGCAGCACCCTCACATTGTGCAGCAACTCACACTGTGCAGCACCCCACATTGTGCAGCACCCCACACCCTGCAGCATGTTCACACAGTGCAGCACCTCACACTGTACAGCACCTCACACTGTGCAGCGCCTCACACCGTGCAGCCCCTCACACTATGCAGCACCTCACACTGTACAGCACCTCACATTGTGCTGTACCTCACACTGTGCAGCACCTTCACACTATGCAGTACCTTCACACTGTGCAGCACCTCACACTGTGCAGCACCTCACACTGTACAGCACCTCACACTGTGCAGCACCTCACACTATGCAGTGCCTCACACTGTGCAGTACCTCACACTGTACAGCACCTCACACTGTGCAGCACCTCATACTATGCAGCACCTCACACTGTACAGCACCTCAACTGTGCAGTCGCTCACACTGTGCAGCACCTTCACACTGTGCAGCACCTCACACTGTGCAGCACCTCACACTGTGCAGCACCTTCACACTATGCAGCACCTCACACTGTGCAGCCCCTCACACTGTGCAGTACCTCACACTGTGCAGCACCCTCACATTGTGCTGCACCTCACACTGTGCAGCACCTCACGCTGTGCAGCACCCCACATTCTGCAGCACCCCACACCCTGCAGCATGTTCACACAGTGCAGCACCTCACACTGTACAGCACCTCACACTGTGCAGCCTCTCACACTATGTAGCACCTTCACGCTGTGCAGCACCTCACAACATGCAGCACGCCAAACTGTACAGGTCTATCCCTTGACTGTACAGCACTATCCCTTGACTGTACAGCACTTCACACTATGCAGCACCTCCACACTGTGCAGCACCTCACACTATGCAGCGCCTCACACTGTGCAGCACCTCACACTGTGCAACACGTTTACACCGTGCAGCACCTCACACTGTGCAGCACCTCACACTGTGCAGCACCTCACACTATGCAGTGCCTCACACTGTGCAGCACCTCACACTGTGCAACACATTTACACCGTGCAGCACCTCACACTGTGCAGTAGCTCACACTGTGCAGCACCTTCACACTGTGCAGCACCTCACACTGTGCAGCACCTTCACACTATGCAGTACCTTCACAGTGTGCAGCATCTCACACTGTGCAGCACCTCACACTGTGCAGCACCTCACACTGTGCAGCACCTCACACTGTACAGCACCTCACATTGTGCTGTACCTCACACTGTGCAGCACCTTCACACTATGCAGTACCTTCACAGTGTGCAGCATCTCACACTGTGCAGCCCCTCACACTGTGCAGCACCTCACACTGTGCAGTCCCTCCACACTGTGCAGCACCTCACACGGTACAGCACCTCACACTATGCAGTGCCTCACACTGTGCAGCACCTCACACAGTGCAACACCTTACACTGTGCAGCACCTCACACTGTGCAGCACCTTCACACTGTGCAGCACCTCACACTGTGCAGCACCTCACACTATGCAGCACCTCACACTGTGTAGCACCTCACACTGTGCAGCACCTTCACACTGTGCAGTACCACACACTGTGCAGCACCACACACTGTGCAGCACCTTCACACTGTGCAGCACCTCACACTGTGCAGTACTTCACATTGTGCAGCACCTCACACTAGGCAGCACCTCACACTGTTCAGCACCTCACACTGTGCAGTACCACCACACTGTGCAGTAACCTCATACTGTGCAGCACCTCACACTGTGCAGCACCTCACACTGTGCAGCACCTCACACTATGCAGCGCCTCACACTGTGCAGCACCTCACACTGTGCAACACGTTTACACCGTGCAGCACCTCACACTGTGCAGTAGCTCACACTATGCAGCACCTTCACACTGTGCAGCACCTCACACTGTGCAGCACCTCACACTATGCAGCACCTCACACTATGCAGCACCTCACACTGTGCAGCACCTTCACACTGTGCAGTAGCACACACCGTGCAGCACCTCACACTGTGCAGCACCTTCACACTATGCAGCACCTCACACTGTGCAGCACCTCCACAGTATGCAGCACCTAACACTGTGCAGCACCTCACACTGTGCAGTACCTCACATTGTGCAGCACCTCACACTATGCAGCACCTCACATTGTGCAGCACCTCACACTATGCAGCACCTCACATTGTACAGCACCTCACACTGTGCAGCACCTCACACTGTGCAGCACATTCACAGTGTGCAATACCACACACTGTGCAGCACCTCACACTGTGCAGCACCTCCACAGTATGCAGCACCTCACACTGTGCAGTACCTTACATTGTGCAGCACCTTCACACTGTGCAGCACCTCACACTGTACAGCACCTCACGCTATGCAGCACCTCACACTGTGCAGCACCTCACACTGTACAGCACCTCACACTATGCAGCACCTCACACTATGCAGCACCTCACACTGTGCATCACCTCACACTGTGCAGCACCTCCACACTGTGCAGCACCTCACACTATGCAGTACCTCACACTGTGCAGCACTTCACACTATGCAGCTCCTCACACTATGCAGCACCTCACACAGTGCAGCACTCCACACTGTGCTGCATGTTCACACAGTACAGCACACCACACTGTACAGGACTATCCCCTCTCTGTACAGCACTTCAAAGTGTGCAGCACCTCACACCGTGAAAGCACCTCACACTGTGCAGCACCGTCACTCTGTACACTCCCTCACATTGTGCAGCTCCTCACATCGTGCAGCACCTCACAGTGTACAATACCTCAGACTCTGCATCACCTTCACACTGTGCAGCACCTCCACACTATGCAGCACCTCACACTGTGCAGCACCTCCACAGTATGCAGCACCTCACACTGAGCAGTACCTTACATTGTGCAGCACCTTCACACTGTACAGCACCCTCACACTGTGCAGCACCTCACACTGTGCAGCACCTCACACTGTGCTGTACCACCACACTGTGCAGCAACCTCATACTGTGCAGCACCTCCAGACTATGCAGCACCTCACACTGTGCAGCACCTCACACTGTGCAGCAACTCACACTGTGCAGTACCTCACACTGTACAGCACCTCACACTGTGCAGCACCTCACACTGTGCAGCACTTCACACTGTACAGCACCTCACACTGAGCAGCACCCTCACACTGTACAGCACCTCACACTGTGCAGCACCTTCACAGTGTTCAGCACCTCCACACTATGCAGCACCTCACACTGTGCAGCACCTCACACTGTACAGCACCTCACACTATGCAGCACCTCACACTGTGCAGCACCTCACACTGTACAGCACCTCACACTACGCAGCACCTCACACTGTGCAGCACCTCACACTGTGCAGTACCTCACACTGTGCAGCACCCTCACATTTTGCAGCACCTCACACTGTGCTGCACCTCACGCTGTGCAGCACCCCACATTGTGCAGCACCCCACACCCTGCAGCATGTTCACACAGTGCAGCACACCACACTCTACAGTACTATCCCCTCACTGTACAGCACTTCACAGTGTGCAGCACCTCACACTGTGCAGCACCTCACACTGTGCAGCACCTCAGACTGTTATGCATGTTGACACAGTGCAGCACACCACACTGTACAGGACTATCCCCTCACTGTACAGCAGTTCACAGTGTGCAGCAGCTCACACTGTACAGCACCTCACACTGTGCAGCAGCTCACACTGTGCAGCACCTTCACACCGTGCAGCACCTCACACTATGCAGCACCTCACACTGTACAGCACCTTCACACTGTACAGCACCTTCACACTGTACAGCACCTCACACTGTGCAGCACCTCACACTGTGCAGCAACTCACACTGTACAGCACCTCACACTGTGCAGCACCTCACACTGTGCAGCACCTTCACGCTGTGCAGCACCTTCACATTGTGCAGCACCCCACAACATGCAGCACGCCAAACTGTACAGGTCTATCCCTTGACTGTACAGCACTATCCCTTGACTGTACAGCACTTCACACTATGCAGCACCTCCACACTGTGCAGTACCTCACACTATGCAGCGCCTCACACTGTGCAGCACCTCACACTGTGCAACACGTTTACACCGTGCAGCACCTCACACTGTGCAGCACCTCACACTATGCAGCGCCTCACACTGTGCAGCACCTCACACTGTGCAGCACCTCACACTATGCAGCGCCTCACACTGTGCAGCACCTCACACTGTGCAACACGTTTACACCGTGCAGCACCTCACACTGTGCAGTAGCTCACACTATGCAGCACCTTCACACTGTGCAGCACCTCACACTGTGCAGCACCTCACACTATGCAGCACCTCACACTATGCAGCACCTCACACTGTGCAGCACCTTCACACTGTGCAGTAGCACACACCGTGCAGCACCTCACACTGTGCAGCACCTTCACACTATGCAGCACCTCACACTGTGCAGCACCTCCACAGTATGCAGCACCTAACACTGTGCAGCACCTCACACTGTGCAGTACCTCACATTGTGCAGCACCTCACACTATGCAGCACCTCACATTGTGCAGCACCTCACACTATGCAGCACCTCACATTGTACAGCACCTCACACTGTGCAGCACCTCACACTGTGCAGCACATTCACAGTGTGCAATACCACACACTGTGCAGCACCTCACACTGTGCAGCACCTCCACAGTATGCAGCACCTCACACTGTGCAGTACCTTACATTGTGCAGCACCTTCACACTGTGCAGCACCTCACACTGTACAGCACCTCACGCTATGCAGCACCTCACACTGTGCAGCACCTCACACTGTACAGCACCTCACACTATGCAGCACCTCACACTGTGCAGCACCTCACACTGTGCAGCACCTCACACTATGCAGCACCTCACACTGTGCATCACCTCTCACTGTGCAGCACCTCCACACTGTGCAGCACCTCACACTATGCAGTACCTCACACTGTGCAGCACTTCACACTATGCAGCTCCTCACACTATGCAGCACCTCACACAGTGCAGCACTCCACACTGTGCTGCATGTTCACACAGTACAGCACACCACACTGTACAGGACTATCCCCTCTCTGTACAGCACTTCAAAGTGTGCAGCACCTCACACCGTGAAAGCACCTCACACTGTGCAGCACCGTCACTCTGTACACTCCCTCACATTGTGCAGCTCCTCACATCGTGCAGCACCTCACAGTGTACAATACCTCAGACTCTGCATCACCTTCACACTGTGCAGCACCTCCACACTATGCAGCACCTCACACTGTGCAGCACCTCCACAGTATGCAGCACCTCACACTGAGCAGTACCTTACATTGTGCAGCACCTTCACACTGTACAGCACCCTCACACTGTGCAGCACCTCACACTGTGCAGCACCTCACACTGTGCTGTACCACCACACTGTGCAGCAACCTCATACTGTGCAGCACCTCCAGACTATGCAGCACCTCACACTGTGCAGCACCTCACACTGTGCAGCAACTCACATTGTGCAGTACCTCACACTGTACAGCACCTCACACTGTGCAGCACCTCACACTGTGCAGCACTTCACACTGTACAGCACCTCACACTGAGCAGCACCCTCACACTGTACAGCACCTCACACTGTGCAGCACCTTCACAGTGTTCAGCACCTCCACACTATGCAGCACCTCACACTGTGCAGCACCTCACACTGTACAGCACCTCACACTATGCAGCACCTCACACTGTGCAGCACCTCACACTGTACAGCACCTCACACTACGCAGCACCTCACACTGTGCAGCACCTCACACTGTGCAGTACCTCACACTGTGCAGCACCCTCACATTTTGCAGCACCTCACACTGTGCTGCACCTCACGCTGTGCAGCACCCCACATTGTGCAGCACCCCACACCCTGCAGCATGTTCACACAGTGCAGCACACCACACTCTACAGTACTATCCCCTCACTGTACAGCACTTCACAGTGTGCAGCACCTCACACTGTGCAGCACCTCACACTGTGCAGCACCTCAGACTGTTATGCATGTTGACACAGTGCAGCACACCACACTGTACAGGACTATCCCCTCACTGTACAGCAGTTCACAGTGTGCAGCAGCTCACACTGTACAGCACCTCACACTGTGCAGCAGCTCACACTGTGCAGCACCTTCACACCGTGCAGCACCTCACACTATGCAGCACCTCACACTGTACAGCACCTTCACACTGTACAGCACCTTCACACTGTACAGCACCTCACACTGTGCAGCACCTCACACTGTGCAGCAACTCACACTGTACAGCACCTCACACTGTGCAGCACCTCACACTGTGCAGCACCTTCACGCTGTGCAGCACCTTCACATTGTGCAGCACCCCACAACATGCAGCATGCCAAACTGTACAGGTCTATCCCTTGACTGTACAGCACTATCCCTTGACTGTACAGCACTTCACACTATGCAGCACCTCCACACTGTGCAGTACCTCACACTATGCAGCGCCTCACACTGTGCAGCACCTCACACTGTGCAACACGTTTACACCGTGCAGCACCTCACACTGTGCAGCACCTCACACTATGCAGCGCCTCACACTGTGCAGCACCTCACACTGTGCAGCACCTCACACTATGCAGCGCCTCACACTGTGCAGCACCTCACACTGTGCAACACGTTTACACCGTGCAGCACCTCACACTGTGCAGTAGCTCACACTATGCAGCACCTTCACACTGTGCAGCACCTCACACTGTGCAGCACCTCACACTATGCAGCACCTCACACTATGCAGCACCTCACACTGTGCAGCACCTTCACACTGTGCAGTAGCACACACCGTGCAGCACCTCACACTGTGCAGCACCTTCACACTATGCAGCACCTCACACTGTGCAGCACCTCCACAGTATGCAGCACCTAACACTGTGCAGCACCTCACACTGTGCAGTACCTCACATTGTGCAGCACCTCACACTATGCAGCACCTCACATTGTGCAGCACCTCACACTATGCAGCACCTCACATTGTACAGCACCTCACACTGTGCAGCACCTCACACTGTGCAGCACATTCACAGTGTGCAATACCACACACTGTGCAGCACCTCACACTGTGCAGCACCTCCACAGTATGCAGCACCTCACACTGTGCAGTACCTTACATTGTGCAGCACCTTCACACTGTGCAGCACCTCACACTGTACAGCACCTCACGCTATGCAGCACCTCACACTGTGCAGCACCTCACACTGTACAGCACCTCACACTATGCAGCACCTCACACTGTGCAGCACCTCACACTGTGCAGCACCTCACACTATGCAGCACCTCACACTGTGCATCACCTCACACTGTGCAGCACCTCCACACTGTGCAGCACCTCACACTATGCAGTACCTCACACTGTGCAGCACTTCACACTATGCAGCTCCTCACACTATGCAGCACCTCACACAGTGCAGCACTCCACACTGTGCTGCATGTTCACACAGTACAGCACACCACACTGTACAGGACTATCCCCTCTCTGTACAGCACTTCAAAGTGTGCAGCACCTCACACCGTGAAAGCACCTCACACTGTGCAGCACCGTCACTCTGTACACTCCCTCACATTGTGCAGCTCCTCACATCGTGCAGCACCTCACAGTGTACAATACCTCAGACTCTGCATCACCTTCACACTGTGCAGCACCTCCACACTATGCAGCACCTCACACTGTGCAACACCTTCACACTGTGCAGAACCTCACACTGTGCAGCACCTCACATTATGCAGCACCTCACATTGTGCAGCACCCCACATTGTGCAGCACCCCACACTGTGCAGCATGTTCACACAGTGCAGCACACCACACTGTACAGGACTATCCTCTCACTGTACAGCACTTCAAAGTGTGCAGCACCTCACACTATGCAGCACCTCGCACTGTGCAGCACCTTCACACCGTACAGCACCTCACACTGTGTAGCACCTCACACTGTGTAGCACCTCACACTGTGCAGAGCCTCACACTGTGCAGCACCTCACACTTTGCAGCATGTTCACACAGTGCAGTACACCACACTCTACAGGACTATCCCCTCACTGCACAGCACTTCACAGTGTGCAGCTCCTCACACTCTGCAGCACCTTAAGACAGGGCACCACTACACAGTGTGCAGAACCTTTGTTTGACTGTGAAGCACCTCATCTTGTGCAGCACCTCACACTGTGCAGCACCTCACACTGTGCAGCACCTCACACTGGGCAGCACCTGACACTGCACAGGATGTTCCTCTGACTTTGCAGCACCTCATATTGTGCAGCACCTCACACCGTGATGCACCTCACACTGTGCAGCACCTCACACTGTGCAGCACCTCACACTGGGCAGCACTTCACACTGTGCTGCACCTCACACTGTACAGCACCTCACACTGTGCAGCACCATCACACTGTGCATCACCTCACACTGTGCAGCACCATCACACTGTGCAGCACCTTACACTGTGCAGCACCATCACACTGTGCAGCACCTCACACTGTGCAGCACCATCACACTGTGCTGCACCTCACACTGTGCAGCACCATCACACTGTGCAGCACCTTCACACTGTGCAGCACCTCACACTGTGTACCAACTGGTCAGTGAAATGGTTGAATCTTCAATGTAGTACGAGTTTGCAAATGGCTCCTTTGTGAATTTGTTCCTCGATTGTTGCAGTGATCGGCAAATGTGGATTACGCACTTTGACCCTTCGAACTGACAGGGACTCTGACACCTCTGGGCATGTCTCAGCCATTTCCCAGCTGTATATCACATCGAGGGAGCAGTAAGAGATTCCGGGAACACAGCTCAGGGTGGACACTGTTAGCACTGGACTCTGCCTGGTCTCTCGGTACCCCACCCCCAATGAGCCTTCATGTTCCCTTTCACCTTACATACCCTAGGCAGCTTATTAACCCTCATCTCCCACTCTGCTCACCACACCACCACCACCCCCAACCCCCCTCCCACCCCCAGGGGAGAGACCCATCACATTTACCTTCAACTACACCCGAACCATGACATTACACCTTAGTGATGGGCCACCTCTGCTCTTCCATGTATCCCCTGGTGGTGGTCACTGACACTAACACCCCCTCTCTCTCATTGTCTACTGTGCTACAGATGCTGTTCTACATACCCCCTTACACCTTGAGTTTGCCCCTAACTGTCCTTGCCCTCACCTTTCTATAAATGCCCCCTGTTTCCTCCTCACCTCCTGACCTTGACTCCCCACCCCTTCTGGCATTGGGTTCTCTGCTGCCTGTCCAGGTTCCCCCTTATACCCTCCTGATCGATTGATAGGCTCAGGGCTGGATTTGCTTCTGATCTCGGACCAGCTTCGACACGTGGCCCGTGGTGGGCTTGAAGTCCTCTCCCCCTTAACCTGACAATACACCATATCCCTGAGTGCTGGGGCTGGCCCAAAAGGACTGACCAATACCCATTGCCCAGGCTGGAGTCAGACAGATCCCTGTCCGGGACCATTCCAAGTGGACAACTGACTGTAGCCAAACCCCTGGATTGTGTGTGGACTGTGCCCATGATGGATGGCACTGAGACTCACTGATCAACAGCAGGCCCCTCTTTTGAATGGACAGAGGACTCACCCACTCTCTGCCATGGCTATTTGATTGAAGTAACGTACACTGTGTTTGGTGCTCAAGCGATTGTGGGTGTGATATGGATTTCTTGGAGTGTGCCGTTCAGCAAAATATTCCCCGTCCCATCTGCAGGCAGCTCCTGGTTGACCAGTGTCTGTGCGGAAAACCGCATCTCTCCAGCAGGGCGGACAGCTTTTGGCTCTAATGGGCTAACAGATGTGGCACAGCATGGCAATGACACTGCCAGCAGGCAGTCAGGTACCAAGCAAGTGAGCATGAGCGAGTAGGCCTGAGGTGCTCCAGTCCATGGGCTGAGTCTCCGCCAGTGGGCACAGAGTGCAACCATCTCAATGCTTATGGTCAGTGCACCCTGCAATGTCCATTTGTACTCCCTGCCACTCTGTCAGAGAAGTGCCATGATGGCCATCAAGGGGTGGTCAATGCCAGTGTCCATGGACGAAGGGGTGTGTGCAGCTGGATCGTGTCCTGTGACGCTGTCTGGTCATATGCAGCAGGAAGGTCGTTTGGAGACTGTGGTGAGCTGAATGCACCAGATAACTTGCTTCGATTTCCACCTCAGGTTTTCATGAAATTTAGAGTCAAGAATGTGGCGCTGGAAAAGCGCAGCAGGTCAGGCAGCATCCGAGGAGCAGGAGAATCAACGTTTCAGGCATAAGCCCTTTGTCAGGATTCTCCTGCTCCTCCAATGCTGCCTGACCGGCTGTGCTTTTCCAGCACCACACTCTTTGACTCTGATCTCCAGCACCTGCAGTCCTCACTTTCTCTTCCTTTCTATTAATTTAGCTCATTTGATAAAATAGAAAACGGAATATTAATAAGGTGGGTTGGGCCGGGGATCCAAGATGGTGGCGACTCAGCAAGTCTGAGTCTACAATGCTCCCCCCAAGACTTGGGCAAAGTGGGTCACCCGCCCCCACCACACTCAACAAATTGCTTAAAATAGATTTTACTTAATGTAATTAGTTGCTCAGTACTGAATTTAAATAATCAAGTCTCCTGTAAAAATGACTAAAGGGAAGGGAGCCCACAGCTCTCAGCAGGAAGGAGCCCCTCCCCGCCCCTCCCCAGCTGCAGCAGAGGCGTCCGCAGTCACCCCGGGGGACTTACCTACGGTGACGAGTCTCACGGAAATAATCTCCAAACTTGACACGAAGATCAACGCCTTCATCGAAGAGTCCCGAAGTCGGTGAGATTCACTCTCGGCCGCGCTACAAAAGCACGACCGAGACATCAAGGAAATTGAGCGCCGAGTCAGAGAGGCGGAGCTAAAGGCCGTGATCTCGGAGGCCATTGCAGAATCGGCCGTGGATCAGGTCCGGTCTCTCGAACAGCGAGTCCGGACCTTAGAGAATCACATTGACGACCTCGAGAATCGAGGTCATTGAAAAAACATTCGTTTGCCGGGCCTTCCCGACCAGGAAGAAGAAGGCCAGCTTACAGTGTTCCTTGAACAGTGACTTCCACAGTTATTGAATCTGGAGGCTGGATCAGGCCAGGTAAGGGTGGAATGGGCCTACTGGGTTGCAATATGTGGGCCCGGCTCGAACCAGCGCCCCGCCCGGTCCTGTTCCGGCTGCAGAGCTATAAGGAGAGGCAGATACTCTTGGAAGCCTCCAGAAATATTGGGAAAAATCCCCAAGCCATGATCTGTAAAGGATCCAAAATCATGTTATTCCAGGACTTTTCCCCAGCTCTGGTCTGAAAGAGGAAGACGTTTGAAGAAGCGAAGGAGTGTTTGAGGGACTTGAATATTCAGTACTCCTTACAATACCCAGCTATCCCACCACTGCCATTTCAGCTGATCAACTCCAACGGTGCAGCTTGTTGAAATGCTGTTCCGATCCTTGCTGTATTGATGTTCAAAACAGAAGAAAAATGAATTTGCTTCCCGGGGATTAACTGTGGTGTGGCAACGTGCCGAATTTTCCAAAGTGGCTCTGCTGTCATGATCGTGTTCACCTCCCGCGTGGAAAATCGCAAGCAGATCTTCTTTGAGGAAAGACATTCTGGATATTGAGGGAGTGCAGCGTAGGTTCACAAGGTCAATTCCTGGAATGGAGGGATTACCTTACACTGAAAGACTGAAGCGACTGGGCTTGAATACCCTTGAGTTTAGAAGACTGAGAGGGGATCTGATTGAGACATATAAGATTATGAAAGGATTGGACACTCTGGCAGCAGGAAACATGTTTCCGCTGATGGGTGAGTGCCGAACCAGAGGACACAGCTTAAAAATACAGGGTAGACCATTTAGGACAGAGATGAGGAGAAACTTCTTCACCCAGAGAGTGGTGGCTGTGTGGAATGCTCTGCCCCAGAGGGCAGTGGAGGCCCACTCTCTGGATTCATTTAAGAAAGAGTTGGATAGAGCTCTCAAAGACAGTGGAATCAAGGGTTATGGAGATAAGGCATTTACTGAATAGGAATGATCAGCCATGATCATATTGAATGGCGGTGCAGGCTCGAAGGGCTGAATGGCCTACTCCTGCACCTACTGTCTATTGTCTACACTACACTTCAGCCATGAAGGGTCCGTCTACAACTTCGGATCACCGGAGAAGGCCAAGGAATTTTTGGACTCTCTTAGATAAATTGTAAAAGTTAATTGATGTTATTCTGCCCTCCCCCCCCATCCCAGTTTAACCCCTTTTTTTTCCTTTCATTATCTTACTGTTTAATATTATCTCCGGGGGGTGGGAAGGGGGTTTATTTATTTATTCTTCACTTAGCGATTTTCTTCTCCTTTTTATATATATAGACTGGGGTGGGGGAGGGGGGGGGGCGGATAGTAAATGTAGGTGGGGGAGGTGGTTACCTTATCCTATTTTATCTCTGTCCTTAGGTGGGATTGTGTTCCCCTGTTATTTTGTATTACTATATTTAGTTACTATTTGCTGAGACTGTAATTTTATAGTTATATATGTTCATATGGTATTAACATTACCAAATAAATCCAGGTGTTGGTGTGGGTGGGGGGAGGGGGGAGTGGGACGGTAGGGTACTCACTGTTAATTCTAGCTCTGTAGTATATTTGAATTCTTCTGTATTCTATCGTGGGGTGCCTGGGTCAAGGGTGGGGCACTGGTTGGGAGAGGATATGATGGACTTTTGGAAAGGAAGTGATGCCCCCTGGGAACAAGGGGGAAGATCTCCGTTTAAATATGTTTATTTTTTTTAATTTAGAAATAGTTTTTTATTATATTGATCTGAGTGTATTAAAGAGCCTTTATTTTTGTGAATTTTATATGCTCTATGCTCAGGATGTTTTGGATAGGGTTTCCTCTCCCGAGGGGTCTCGGACTTGCCCGGTGATTATGGGTAATCGGTCGGTTAAATGGTGCACCTGGAATGTCAAGGGGAGTAATTCACCAGTCAAAAGGAAGAAAATATTATCAAACCCCAGGAAAGAAAGGGTTGATATAGCTCTCCTACAGGAGACACACTTATTGGATAAAGAACACCTGAAATTATGACAGGGAAGAGATTATTTTCCATTCTCTCTCTCTGTGCAAGGAAAACCATTTTGGTAAACTGGGTGGCTGAGGTCCCTCATGGATTTTCGAGTTGACACAGAATAATTGTGGAATATTACTCCCCCTGACTTGCTTACAAATATGGTGAGCCAAAAAAAAACCAAATTAATCCATAAAATATGGCAGTCCTTCTTGAATTACACAAATACAGATATCTCGGTCATCCTAACAAGGGCCTTTATTTAATTGAGAGGGTGAAACTGGCTGGTCTGGGGCCCCTTAAGAGCGGAATCCTGTACGAATACGGGTTTCATTATGATCTGATGTTAACACATTCTGAGCATATATGTCACTACTCAATTTCTGTGTTATCAGTTGTTTGTTTTCTCTTGAATAATGTAAGAGATTTAATCATACACTCTGGTTAGTTGTAGATTAGATGAGTAGTTAGTTTGAGTTTTTTTTTTTTTTTTTCTGTTTGATCGATTTTGGTGATTATTTATTTAAGATTTATTTGTATATCAATGTTTATACTTGGTTTTTTTTAGTTTTCTTTTGTAAACGTGTAAAAACATGTTAAATTTTCAATAAAAATAGCTATTAAAAAAAGGTGGGTTGGGCAGTTGCATTGCCTAGAGAGAACCTCAATATGATACTTGTGAAAACATCAAAGATACAGCAATATCCTCCAAGATGGTCCTTGCTGCACCTGTTGCCAGAGTATGCGACATGTCCCACTGTAGTTTATGTCTCTCAGACTCCTGTAATATTCCACCGAACATTCTCATTTAGAGTCCAATATGACTACTCTTTGTAACTCCTCACTACAAGGAGTCATATTGGACTGAAAGCATGAACTCTGTTTCTCTCTGCATCGATGCTGCTGATCCCAGACATTTACATGATTTCTCCAAAAGTGTTCTTTACCTCTCTGAAGAACTCTACGAGGGGTCAAGCCTTTTTTTGAAAGGTTGAGTACCTGTGAATAGTGCTTGGAAATCTCACAAATGAAAATACCTTCCGTTTGAAGGCAACTACCGTTTTTATGTTTGGCACTGCCTCAGTGACTTAGGGAGATGTAAATTATGGCCCACCCCCTACAATCAACAGACTGCCAGAAAAGGGAAGGCCATTGGGCTCTGGTTTTGGCACTGGGACTCCCAGATTCCAGCCTAGGGAACACAGCCCTGCCATCTTTACAAAACATCTAGTCTGTGTTTGTACAGTAAGAATATCCCTGCAGCCCTCCTTGTCCTCTTAGGCTGCTTTAGTTCATGGGATATTCTTATAGATCATAGAATCATACAAAACAGAACCAGACCTTTCTGTCCAAATCTTTCCCCTCTCACCTTAAACCTATACCCTCTGGTTTTGGACTCCCCCACCCTAGGAAAAAGACCTTGACTATTTATCCTATCGATGTCCTTCATGATTTTAGAAGCCTTTATAATGTCACCCCTCAGCCTCTGACAGGCCAGGGAAAACAGACCCAGCCTATTCAGCCTCTCCCTATAGCTCAAACCTCCAACCCTGGCAGCATCCTTGTAAATCTTTTCTGTGCCCTCTCAAGTTTAACACCAAGCTTCTCATTGAAGGGTGACCAGAATTGTATTCCGTATTCTAAACATGGCCTCACCAATGTCCTGTGCAACCGTAACCTGACATCCCAACTCCTGTACTCAATGTTATGATCAATGAAGGCAAGCGTGCTAAATGCCTTCTTCACCACCCTGTCTACCAGGGAATCCACCTGTCTGCACCTGTCCCTCTAGATCCCTACCATTTACCGTATAAGTCCTGTCCTGGTTTGCTTTACCAAGCTCAGGAAGCCCACGTTGCTGTCATAGCAATGCAACCACATTGAGCTCCATCAACAGCAGAACACTTATCAATCTATTTTTACTCCATGTTCTGTTTTATAATTTAAAATTGATCTCTTCACATTATGTAAAATGCATGGCTTGTTTAGCATTAGTAAAGACGATATCTAGTCTACTTGACACTTTTGACCTGTGTCATCTGGGAAGGTGTGACCTGTAGTTAGTGCACATTTTCTTTATATCTTTTGCCATGTGGTATCATGACAAGAGCTTTCTATGTTCTAACTATGACCTAATTACATTCAGAATGAAACCTCAAAATGACCCCTTTTTTGGTCAGATTCCAAGTTGCATTAGAATGACTTCACGCTGATTTGACTCCATTAAAGGTAACCATTTGACATGAGTTCTCTGCAATCTCCTTTACACTTTGGCCACAGTAGACATTATAATGAGGTAAAGGATGAGAACCAGCACGACCTGGCATGTCAGTGTGAGTGTTTTATTCAATCATGAGATGTGGCTATCGCTGGTTGTGAATCCCTCATTGTCCTTGAGAAGGTGGCGGAGAGCTACTTCCTTGTGATTCATCTACCTGTGCTTTACAAAAGGGTTTTCCATGACTTTTGACCCACCGACAGTGAAGGAACAGTGATATATTCCAAACCAGGGTGGTGTGTGGTTTGGAGGAGAGCATGTAGATGGTGGTGTTCCCATTTTCCTGTTGCTCATGATTCTTTGAGATGGTACAGCTCATAGGTTTGGAATGTTCCATGCTGAAGGAGTATTGATGCTGCGCATCCTGTTGGTGGTACACACTGCTCTTCTGGGTATGTCAGTAATGGAGGGAGTGAATGTGGAAAGTGATGGTTATGGTGCAAGTCAAGCAGGTTATTTTGTCCTGGACGGTATCAAGCTTTTTGAGTGTTGTTGGAGCTGCACCCATCCAGGTGGTGGACAGGCTTTGGGAAGTCAGGAGGTAAGTCAGGATATATTTCAGCTCTGATGTTGACCCTATCAATGGTCATGAGGTCAGAGAGAAAACACCTAACTCAGGAGAGTTGCACATGGCTTCCCACTTTCATGAAGAATCTACAGACTAGAGCAGACACTGGGGGCATGGGACTTCCAAGATGCAGGCCTACTTTCTCACGATGCATTCTGGGAGCATCTTCTTAGCTCCCTGTTTATAAAGCGGGGAGGGGTGACAAAAGCTCAATTTTCCATAAAATGATAATGGGGGGTTGCTTGCCTTTAGGCCTCAGACGCCCAACTCTCCCAGGTTGTAACCATTGATTGATTCGGCAGGACAATAAAACTTCTTTATCTCCTGGCCCTGGCCTGGCCACAGTCTCGATGAGGTAGCCCAGGCTTCAGTGATTGATTTACTCTGTCATACCATTGCAAACTCTGCAGGAGCTACTGGGTTTGGTTGGCACCCACTCTGACTCGACTGCAGTGCCACTCCCGTTAGACTGGGAGGAAGTCAGAAGGTTAATAATTTCTTCCGTTCCATTGTATTTAGTTGAGTCTGCAATTATATATCAGCAAGACACACAAAGGGTCTTTTTCCTGTGATGGTGACATGAGTCCAGGGCCCCAGTGTCAGTCTTGAAGAAGGGTTACACCCGAAACATTGACTTCTCTACCTCCTGATGCTGCCTGGCTTGCTGTGTTCTTCCAGCCTCCTGCCTGTCCCTCCTGAAGCTGCCTGGCTTGCTGTGTTCTTCCAGCCTCCTGCCTGTCCCTCCTGAAGCTGCCTGGCTTGCTGTGTTCTTCCAGCCTCCTGCCTGCCTACTTTGATTCCCGCATCTGCAGTGTTTTTTGTCTCTAGCCAGTGCCTTAATGAGCAGTTGTGTTGTGAAGCAGTGTGATGCTTTTTATTCACCTCTCAGTAGAAGAAGAGCAGAGATTCCTCCCATTAACCATTGTGAAGACCAATCATTTTATTTTAAGACTCCCATAAAAAATTCTAGTTCGGAGCCATCAATTCCATCCCTCTCCCTGAGAGCTCTGCAGACTGAATCAAATTGCTTGCAACCAGAGTGGATCCTCCAACCCCATGTTGTCTCCATCATCAAAACCGACTACTGCCATCTTCATCCATCACCCATGTCCTCTCTGCCTCAACTCATCAGCTGCTGAGATTCTCATCTGTCGTTTTGTTACCTCTGACTGAACAAAGGTGACTTGAGTTAGCTCAGTTGATGAGGTGGTACGTGGTCAGGGTCTGCCAAGCTGTATGGGTGTGAATCTTACTGACATGAAATTGTCTTTACTATGAAGGGTACAACAACACTGCAATACTATATGTAAGTCAGGAGTTGGGAAGATGGAGACAACAGGCCATTCTAGGGACTGGCTTTGAGCTAGCTGGTCAAGCCCATGGCAGTGCACACATAAATGAAAGGTGACTTGGTGCCAGGATACCAGCCTCTGAGTGATTATTTCAGGTTACAGCAGACCAGAGAGTGACAAAATAAACCTCTTTGCTCAAGAAGGGAGGGAGGCAGTAAGCAGGAAACTGAATCAGCATGGTTTTGTCAAAGGAAAATCATAATGTTTAACCAATTTATTGGAGTTATTGCAGTGCACTTTGAATAACAGGAGCCTGGAGGGATACTGTACTTGGATTTTCTAGATGCTTTTGACAAGATGCCCCATAAAAGATTATTATGTAAAGTAGGAACCTATGGTATGGGGGGGGGTAACATATTAGCATGGATAGAAGATTAGAATTCCACTCATTTGTGCTGGGGCTTCACCCTTTTACAGTTTATATCAATGACTTTACTGTGGAGAATGAAGGCTGAGGCAGAGTCACTAGGCCCAAAACATTAACTCTGCTTTCTCTTCACAAATGC
>NW_026868622.1:0-31504 GCF_020745735.1 Hemiscyllium ocellatum | reverse complement strand
GGGGACAGAGAGAGGGGGACAGAGAGAAGGGGACAGAGAGAGGGGGACAGAGAGAGGGGGACAGAGAGAGGGGGACAGAGAGAGGGGGGACAGACTGAGGGGACAGAGAGAGGGGGACAGAGAGAGGGGACAGAGAGAAGGGGACAGAGAGAGGGGGACAGAGAGAGGGGGACAGAGAGAGGGGGACAGAGAGAGGGGGACCGAGTGAGGGGGACAGAGTGAGGGGGGTCAGAGAGACGGGGGACAGAGCGAGTGGGGACAGAGAGAGGGGGAACAGAGAGAGGGGGTACAGAGAGAGGGGGTACAGAGAGAGGGGGTACAGAGAGAGGGGGTACAGAGAGAGGGGGACAGAGAGAGGGGGGAACAGAGTGAGGGGCGACAGAGAGAGGGGGACATAGAGAGGGGACAGAGCGAAGGAGTACAGAATATTGGGGACAGGGAGGGTGGACAGAGTGAGGGTAGGGCAGAGAAAGGGGGCAGAGAGAGGGGGGACAGAGGGGGTGGACAGAGAGAGGTGGACAGACTTAGGGGGCCAGAGAGACGTGGGGACAGAGGGGGGAACAGAGAGGAGGGGGACAGAGAGGTGCAGGACAGAGAGAGTGGGGGACAGAGTGAGGGGGGACAGAGTGAGGGGGGACCGAGGGAGAATGGACAAAGAGAGGGGACACAGAGGGGGGACAGAGAGACATGGGGACAGAGAGGGGGGACAGAGTGAGGGTGGGACAGAGATAGAGGGGGCAGAGAGAGGGGGTGGACAGAGAGAGGATGATAGACTTATGGGGACAGAGAGGCGTGGGGACAGAGGGGGGGACAGAGAGGTGCAGGACAGAGAGAGTGGGGGACAGAGTGAGGGGGGACAGAGAGAGGGGAACAGAGTGAGAGGCAACAGAGAGAGGGGGACATAGAGAGGGGGACAGAGCGAAGGGGGACAGAATATTGGGGGACAGGGAGGGTGGACAGAGTGAGGGTGGGGCAGAGAAAGGGGGCAGAGAGAGAGGGGGACAGAGGGGGTGGACAGAGAGAGGTGGGGGACAGAGAGGTGCAGGACAGAGTGAGTGAGGGACAGAGTGAGGGGGGACAAAGAGAGGGGACAGTGAGGGGGGACAGAGAGACATGGGGACAGAGAGGGGGGACAGAGCGAGGGTGGGACAGAGATAGAGGGGGCAGAGAGAGGGGGTGACAGAGAGAGGATGACAGACTTATGGGGACAGAGAGACATGTGGACGGTGGGCAGAGTGGTGGGGGACAGAGAGAGGGGGGGACAGAGTGAGGGTGGACAGAGTGAGATGGGAACAGAGAGAGGGCGGACAGAAAGAGGGGGACAGAGAGAGAGAGGAGGGACAGAGAGAGGGGGACAGAGAGGGGGGACAGAGAGAGGGGGACAGAGAGGGGGGACAGAGAGGGGGGGACAGAGAGAGAGTAACAGAGAGAAGGGAACAGAGAGAAGGGGACAGAGAGAGAGGGGGACAGAAAGAGGGGTACAGAGAAAGCGGGGACAGAGAGAGGGAAACAGAGAGAAGGGAACAGAGGGAAGGGGACAGTGAGAAGGGGACAGAGAGAGGGGGAAGAGCGAGTGGGGACAGAGAGATGGGGACAGAGTGAGGGTAACAAAGAAAGGGGGAAACAGAGAGAGGGTGACAGAGAGAGGGGGGAACCGAGAGGGGGGGGACAGAGAGAGGGGGACAGAGAGAGGGGGGACAGAGCGAGGGGGACAGAGAGAGGGGGGACAGAGCGAGAGTGGGACCGAGAGAGGGGGACAGAGAGGGGGATGACAGAGAGAGGTGGACGGACTTAGGGGGACAGACAGACTGGGGGATTGGTGGGGGATAGAGAGGTGGGGTACAGAGAGAGTGGGGACAAAGTGTGGGTGACAAAGAGAGTGTAACAGAGTGAGGGTGACAGAGAGAGAGGAGAAGAGAGATTGGGGGGACAGAGTGAGGGGGACAGAGAGAGGGGTGACAAATAGAGGGGGTAAAGTGACGGGACAGAGAGAGGGGATCGAGAGAGGAGGGACAGAGACAGCGGGACAGAGAGAGTTGGGACAGAGAGAGGGGGACAGAGAGAGGGGGGATAAAGAGAGGGTGGTCAGAGAGTTGTGGGCAGAGAGAGGGGAACAAAGAGAAGAGGACTGAGAGATGGGGAGAGAGGGCGGGGGTGACAGAGAAACGGGCCAGAGAGAGGGGCACAGACAGAAGAGGACTGAGAGACGGGGACAGAGATAGGGGGAACAGAGGGAGGGGGACAGAGAGAAGGGGACAGAGAGAGAGAGACAGAGAGAGCGGAACAGAGAAAGGGGGACAGAGACAGTGCGACAGAGGGGGGGACAGAGAGAGGGGGGACAGAGAGAGGGGGGACAGAGAGAGGGGGGACAGAGAGAAGGGGGACAGAGAGAAGGGGGACAGAGAGAAGGGGACAGAGAGAAGGGGACAGAGAGATGGAAACAGAGAGAGCGGGACAGAGACACGAGCGACAGAGAGAGGCGGACAGCGATAGTTGGGACAGAGGGAGGGGGACAGAGGGAGGGGGGCAGAGGGAGGGGGGCAGAGGGAGGGGGGCAGGGAGAGGGGGGCAGGGAGAGGGGGGACACGGAGAGGGGGGACACGGAGAGGGGGGACACGGAGAGGGGGACAGGGAGAGGGGGACAGGGAGAGGGGGACAGGGAGAGGGGACAGGGAGAGGGGGACAGGGAGAGGGGGACAGGGAGAGGGGGACAGAGAGAGGGGGACACAGAGAGAGGGGGACAGAGTGAGGGGCGACAGAGACAGGGGGACATAGAGAGGGGACAGAGCAAAGGAGTACAGAATATTGGGGACAGGGAGGGTGGACAGAGTGAGGGTGGGGCAGAGAGACGTGGGGACAGAGGGGGGAACAGAGAGGTGGGGGACAGATTGCGTGGGGGACAGATTGCGTGGGGGACAGATTGCGTGGGGGACAGATTGCGTGGGGGACCGAGGGAGAATGGACAAAAAGAGGGGACAGAGAGGGGGGACAGAGAGACATGGGGACAGAGAGGGGGGACAGAGCGAGGGTGGGACAGAGATAGAGGGGGCAGAGAGAGGGGGTGACAGAGAGAGGATGACAGAGAGAGGAGAAGAGAGATTGGGGGGACAGAGGGGGACAGAGAGAGGGGGGGGACAAATAGAGGGGGGTAAAGAGACGGGACAGAGAGAGGGGATCGAGAGAGGAGGGACAGAGAGAGGAGGACAGAGAGAGAGCGGAACAGAGAAAGGGGGACAGAGACAGTGCGACAGAGAGGGGGGGACAGAGGGGGGGGACAGAGAGGGGGGGACAGAGAGAGGGGGGACAGAGAGGGGGGGACAGAGAGAGGGGGGACAGAGAGAGGGGGGACAGAGAGAGGGGGGACAGAGAGAGGGGGGACAGAGAGAGAGGGGGACAGAGAGACGGGGGACAGAGCAAGTGGGGACAGAGCAAGTGGGGAGAGCAAGTGGGGACAGAGCAAGTGGGGACAGAGAGAGGGGGAAACAGAGAGACGGGGGAAATAGAGAGATGGGGGAACAGAGAGACGGGGTCAGAGAGAGGAGAACAGAGAGAAGAGGCGGACAGAGAGAGAGGGGGACAGAGTGAGGGTGACAGAGAGGGGATGGACAGATAGAGGGGAGACTGAGAGAGAGGGATAAAGAGAGGGGAGTCAGAGAGTTGTGGCAGAGAGAGGGGAACAGAGAGAACACGACTGAGAGATGGGGAGAGAGAGAGAGGGGGACAGAGAACGACTGAGAGATGGGAAGAGAGAGAGGGGGCACAGAGGGAGGGGCACAGACAGAAGAGGACTGAGAGATGGGGACAGAGATGGGGTCAGAGGGAGGGCTGCAGAGAGAGGGCGACGGAGAGCGGGGGGACGGAGAGCGGGGGGACGGAGAGCGGGGGGACGGAGAGCGGGGGGACGGAGAGCGGGGGGACGGAGAGCGGGGGGACAGAGAGCGGGGGGACAGAGAGCGGGGGGACAGAGAGCGGGTACAGAGAGACGGCGACAGAGTGAGGGCGGACAGAGAGAAGGAGAAAGAGAGAAGGGGAAAGAGAGAGGGGAAGAGAGTGAGGGGCGACAGAGAGAGGGGGACATAGAGAGGGGACAGAGCGAAGGGGGACAGAATATTGGGGGGCAGGGATGGTGGACAGTGTGAGGGTGGGGCAGAGAAAGGGGGCAGAGAGAGGGGGGACAGAGAGAGGTGGACAGACTTAGGGGGCCAGAGAGACGTGGGGACAGAGGGGGGACAGAGAGGAGGGGGACAGAGAGGTGCAGGACAGAGTGAGTGAGGGACAGAGTGAGTGAGGGACAGAGTGAGTGAGGGACAGAGTGAGGGGGGACAGAGTGAGGGGGGACAGAGTGAGGGGGGACAGAGTGAGGGGACAGTGAGGGGGGACAGAGAGAGAGGAGGGACAGAGAGAGGAGGACAGACTTATGGGGACAGAGAGACGTGGGGACTTATAGCGGGAGAGAGAGGTGGGGACAGAGAGAGGAGGAACAGAGAGAGGGGAACAGAGAGGGGGATAGAGAGGAGGGGACAAAGAGAGGGGGAACAGAGAGCAGGGGGACGGAGAGAGGGGGAACTGAGTGAGATGGGAACAGAGAGAGGGGGGACAGAAAGAAGGGGAAAGAGAGAGAGAAGGGACAGAGAGAGGGGGGACAGAGAGAAGGGGGACAGTGAGGGGGGGACAGAGATTGGGGTACAGAGGTGGGGACAGAGCGAGGGGGGACAGAAGAGAGGGGGACAGGGAGTGTGGACAGAGCGAGGGTGGGACTGAGAGAGTAGGGGACAGAGAGGGGGGTGACAGAGAGAGGAGAACAGACTGAGAGGGATAGAGAGACGTGGGGCCGGGGTGGACAGAGAGGTGGGATACAGAGAGAGTTGGGAAAAAGTAAGGGTGACAGAGACAGGGGAAAAGAGAGCGAGGGGACAGAGTGAGGGCGAACAGAGAGAGGGGGGACACAGAGAGGGGCGTGACAGAGAGAGGAGAACAGACTGAGGGGGACAGAGAGATGTGGGGCCGGGGTGGACAGAGAGGTGGGGCACAGAGAGAGGGGGGCCAGAGGGAGGGGGGCCAGAGGGAGGGGGGCCAGAGGGAGGGGGGCCAGAGTGAAGAGGACAGACTTAGGGGGACAGAGAGACGTGGGGACGGGAGCGGCAGAGAGGTGAGGGACAGAGAGAGTGGGGGACAGAGTGAGGGGGGACAGAGTGAGGGGGGACAGAGTGAGGGGGGACAGAGAGAGGGGGTCAGAAAGAATGGGAAATAGAGAGAGAAGGGACAGAGAGAGGGGGACAGAGAGAGGGGGACAGAGAGAGGGGGACAGAGAGAGGGGGACAGAGTGAGGGTGACAAAGAGAGGGGAACAGAGAGCGGGGGGACAGAGAGAGGGTGGACAGAGTGAGATGGGAACAGAGAGAGGGGGGACAGAAAGAGGGGGGACAGAGAGAGAGAGGAGGGACAGAGAGAGGGGGACAGAGAGGGGGGACAGAGAGAGAGAGGAGGGACAGAGAGAGGGGTCAGAGAGGGGGGGACAGAGAGAGAGGGGGGACAGAGAGAGAGGGACCAGTGCGAGGGGGAAAGAAGACAGGGGGACAGGGAGGGTGGACAGAGCGAGGGTGGGACAGAGAGAGGGGGCAGTGAGGGGGGCAGTGTGGGGGTGTGACAGAGAGAGGAGGACAGACTTAGGGGGACAGAGAGACGTGGGGACGGGAGGGGAAGAGGTGAGGGACAGGGAGAGTGGGAGACAGAGTGAGGGGTACAGAGGGGGTGGGACAGAAGACGGGGGACAGGGAGGGTGGACAGAGCGAGGGTGGGACTGAGAGACGAGGGGACAGAGAGGGGGGTGACAGAGAGAGGAGAACAGACTTAGAGGGACAGAGAGACGTGGGGCCAGGGTGGACAGAGAGGTGGGGGACAGAGAGAGTTGGGAAAAAGTGAGGGTGACAGAGACAGTGGAAAAGAGAGCGAGGGGACAGAGTGAGGGGGACAGAGATAGGGGGGACAGAGTGAGGGGGACAGAGAGAGGGGGGACACAGAGAGGGGCGTGACAGAGAGAGGAGAACAGACTTAGGGGGACAGAGAGACGTGGGGCCGGAGTTGACAGAGAGGTGGGGGACAGAGAGACTTGGGGTAGCAGAGTGAGGGTGACAAAGAGAGGGGGGACAGAGTTGTGGGTAGAGAGAGGGGAACAGAGAGAAGAGGACTAAAAGATGGGTAGAGACAGAGGGGGACAGAGAAAGGGGGACAGAGAGAGGGGGCAGATAGAGGGGGACAGTGAGGGGTGTGACAGAGAGAGGAGGACAGACTTAGGGGGACAGAGAGACGTGGGGACGGGGGCGGCAGATAGCTGAGGGACAGAGAGAGTGGGAGACAGAGTGAGGGTGACAAAGAGAGGGGAACAGAGAGCGGGGGGACAGAGAGAGGGGGGACAGAGAGAGGGGGGACAGAGAGAGGGGGGTCAGAGTGAGATGGGAACAGAGAGAGGGGGGACAGAAAGAATGGGAAATAGAGAGAGAAGGGACAGAGAGAGGGGGCAGAGGAGGCGACAGAGAGAGGGAAACAGAAAGAGGGGGACAGAGAGAGGGGGACAGAATGAGGGGCACAGACAGAAGAGGATTGAGAGATGGGGACAGAGATGGGGTGAGAGGGAGGGGGGCAGAGAGAGTGGGGACAGAGAGAGGGCGACAGAGAGAGGGGGGACAGAGAGATTGGGGACAGAGAGAGGGGGACAGAGAGAGGGGGACAGAGAGAGGGGAACAGAGAGAGTGGGAACAGAGAGAGGGGAACAGAGAGAGCGGGACAGAGATACGGGGGACAGAGAGTGGGGGGACAGAGATACGGGGGACAGAGAGTGGGGGGACAGAGAGTGGGGGGACAGAGAGTGGGGGGACAGAGAGAGGGGGACAGAGAGAGGGGAACAGAGAGAGTGGGAACAGAGAGAGGGGAACAGAGAGAGCGGGACAGAGATACGGGGGACAGAGAGTGGGGGGACAGAGATACGGGGGACAGAGAGTGGGGGGACAGAGAGTGGGGGGACAGAGAGTGGGGGGACAGAGAGTGGGGGACAGAGAGTGGGGGACAGAGAGTGGGGGACAGAGAGAGGGGGGACAGAGAGAGGGGGAAAGAACGAGGGAGACAGAGAAAGCGGGGATAGAGAGAGGGGAACAGAGAGAAGTGGACAGTGACAAGGTGACAGAGAGAGGGAACAGAAGGAGGGGGACAGGGAGAGGGTGACAGAGAGAGGTGGACAGACTTAGGGGGCCAGAGAGACGTGGGGACAGAGGGGGGACAGAGAGGAGGGGGACAGAGAGGTGCAGGACAGAGTGAGTGAGGGACAGAGTGAGGGGGGACAGAGTGAGGGGGGACAGAGTGAGGGGGGACAAAGAGAGGGGACAGTGAGGGGGGACAGAGAGAGAGGAGGGACAGAGAGAGGAGGACAGACTTAGGGGGACAGAGAGACGTGGGGACTTATAGCGGGAGAGAGAGGTGGGGACAGAGAGAGGAGGAACAGAGAGAGGGGGACAGAGAGGGGGATAGAGAGGAGGGGACAAAGAGAGGGGGAACAGAGAGCAGGGGGACGGAGAGAGGGGGAACTGAGTGAGATGGGAACAGAGAGAGGGGGGACAGAAAGAAGGGGAAAGAGAGAGAGAAGGGACAGAGAGAGGGGGGACAGAGAGAAGGGGGACAGTGAGGGGGGGACAGAGATTGGGGTACAGAGGTGGGGACAGAGCGAGGGGGGACAGAAGAGAGGGGGACAGGGAGTGTGGACAGAGCGAGGGTGGGACTGAGAGAGTAGGGGACAGAGAGGGGGGTGACAGAGAGAGGAGAACAGACTGAGAGGGATAGAGAGACGTGGGGCCGGGGTGGACAGAGAGGTGGGGTACAGAGAGAGTTGGGAAAAAGTAAGGGTGACAGAGACAGGGGAAAAGAGAGCGAGGGGACAGAGTGAGGGCGAACAGAGAGAGGGGGGACACAGAGAGGGGCGTGACAGAGAGAGGAGAACAGACTGAGGGGGACAGAGAGATGTGGGGCCGGGGTGGACAGAGAGGTGGGGCACAGAGAGAGGGGGGCCAGAGGGAGGGGGGCCAGAGGGAGGGGGGCCAGAGTGAAGAGGACAGACTTAGGGGGACAGAGAGACGTGGGGACGGGAGCGGCAGAGAGGTGAGGGACAGAGAGAGTGGGGGACAGAGTGAGGGGGGACAGAGTGAGGGGGGACAGAGTGAAGGGGGACAGAGTGAGGGGGGACAGAGTGAGGGGGGACAGAGTGAGGGGGGACAGAGAGAGGGGGTCAGAAAGAATGGGAAATAGAGAGAGAAGGGACAGAGAGAGGGGGACAGAGAGAGGGGGACAGAGAGAGGGGGACAGAGAGAGGGGGACAGAGTGAGGGTGACAAAGAGAGGGGAACAGAGAGCGGGGGGACAGAGAGAGGGTGGACAGAGTGAGATGGGAACAGAGAGAGGGGGGACAGAAAGAGGGGGGACAGAGAGAGAGAGGAGGGACAGAGAGAGGGGGACAGAGAGGGGGGACAGAGAGAGAGAGGAGGGACAGAGAGAGGGGGACAGAGAGAGGGGGACAGAGAGGGGGGGACAGAGAGAGAGGGGGGACAGAGAGAGAGGGACCAGTGCGAGGGGGAAAGAAGACAGGGGGACAGGGAGGGTGGACAGAGCGAGGGTGGGACAGAGAGAGGGGGCAGTGAGGGGGGCAGTGTGGGGGTGTGACAGAGAGAGGAGGACAGACTTAGGGGGACAGAGAGACGTGGGGACGGGAGGGGAAGAGGTGAGGGACAGGGAGAGTGGGAGACAGAGTGAGGGGTACAGAGGGGGTGGGACAGAAGACGGGGGACAGGGAGGGTGGACAGAGCGAGGGTGGGACAGAGAGACGTGGGGCCAGGGTGGACAGAGAGGTGGGGGACAGAGAGAGTTGGGAAAAAGTGAGGGTGACAGAGACAGTGGAAAAGAGAGCGAGGGGACAGAGTGAGGGGGACAGAGATAGGGGGGACAGAGTGAGGGGGACAGAGAGAGGGGGGACACAGAGAGGGGCGTGACAGAGAGAGGAGAACAGACTTAGGGGGACAGAGAGACGTGGGGCCGGAGTGGACAGAGAGGTGGGGGACAGAGAGACTGGGGGTAGCAGAGTGAGGGTGACAAAGAGAGGGGGGACAGAGTTGTGGGTAGAGAGAGGGGAACAGAGAGAAGAGGACTAAAAGATGGGTAGAGACAGAGGGGGACAGAGAAAGGGGGACAGAGAGAGGGGGCAGATAGAGGGGGACAGTGAGGGGTGTGACAGAGAGAGGAGGACAGACTTAGGGGGACAGAGAGACGTGGGGACGGGGGCGGCAGAGAGCTGAGGGACAGAGAGAGTGGGGGACAGAGTGAGGGTGACAAAGAGAGGGGAACAGAGAGCGGGGGGACAGAGAGAGGGGGGACAGAGAGAGGGGGGACAGAGAGGGGGGTCAGAGTGAGATGGGAACAGAGAGAGGGGGGACAGAAAGAATGGGAAATAGAGAGAGAAGGGACAGAGAGAGGGGGCAGAGGAGGCGACAGAGAGAGGGAAACAGAAAGAGGGGGACAGAGAGAGGGGGACAGAATGAGGGGCACAGACAGAAGAGGATTGAGAGATGGGGACAGAGATGGGGTCAGAGGGAGGGGGGCAGAGAGAGTGGGGACAGAGTGAGGGCGACAGAGAGAGGGGGTCAGAGAGAGTGGGGACAGAGAGAGGGGGTCAGAGAGAGGGGGACAGAGAGAGGGGGGACAGAGAGATTGGGGACAGAGAGAGGGGAACAGAGAGAGGGGAACAGAGAGTGGGGGGACAGAGAGTGGGGGGACAGAGAGTGGGGGGACAGAGAGTGGGGGACAGAGAGAAGTGAACAGAGAGGAGGGGACAGAGAGAGGGGGGACAGAGAGAGGGGGAAAGAACGAGGGAGACAGAGAAAGCGGGGATAGAGAGAGGGGAACAGAGAGAAGTGGACAGTGACAAGGTGACAGAGAGAGGGAACAGAAGGAGGGGGACAGGGAGAGGGTGACAGAGAGAGGAGGACAGACTTGGGGGGACAGAGAGACGTGGGGACTTAGAGTGGGAGAGAGAGGTGGGGGACAGAGAGAGGAGGAACAGAGAGAGGGGGACAGAGAGGGGGATAGAGAGGAGGGGACAAAGAGAGGGGGAACAGAGTGAGGGGGACAGATAGAGGGGAAACAGAGAGAGGGGGACAGAGAGGGTAACAGAGAGGGGGAGACAGAGAAAGGGGGGACGGGGGGACAGAGAGAGTGGGGACAGAGAGAGTGGGGACAGAGAGAGTGGGGACAGAGAGAGGGCGGACAGAGAGAGGGCGGACAGAGAGAGGGCGGACAGGGAGAGGGCGGACAGGGAGAGGGCGGACAGGGAGAGGGCGGACAGAGAGAGGGCGGACAGAGAGAGGGCGGACGTAGAGAAGGGGATAGAGAGAAGGGGAAAGAGAGAGGGGAAGAGAGAGAGGACGGACAAAGAGAGGGCGGACAGAGAGAAGGGGATAGAGAGAAGGGGAAAGAGAGAGGGGAAGAGAGAAGGGGGGACAGAGAGAGGGGGGACATAGAGAGGGGGGACATAGAGAGGGGGGACATAGAGAGGGGACAGAGCGAAGGGGGACAGAATATTGGGGGACAGGGAGGGTGGACAGAGTGAGGGTGGGGCAGAGAAAGGGGGCAGAGAGAGAGGGTGGACAGAGAGAGGTGGACAGACTTAGGGGGCCAGAGAGACGTGGGGACAGAGGGGGGACAGAGAGGAGGGGGACAGAGAGGTGCAGGACAGAGAGAGTGGGGGACAGACTGAGGGGGGACAGAGTGAGGGGGGACAAAAAGAGGGGACAGTGAGGGGGGACAGAGAGACATGGGGACAGAGAGGGGGGACAGAGCGAGGGTGGGACAGAGATAGAGGGGGCAGAGAGAGGGGGTGACAGAGAGAGGATGATAGACTTATGGGGACAGAGAGACATGTGGACGGTGGGCAGAGTGGTGGGGGACAGAGAGAGGGGGACAGAGAGGGGGGACATAAAGAGGGGGACAGAGAGAGAGGGGGACAGAGAGGGGGGGACAGAGAGAGAGGGGGGACGGGGGGGGAGACAGAGAGAGGCAGGACAGAGAGAGAGGAACAGAGAGAGGAGAACAGTGAAAAGGGGACAGAGGGAGGGAAATAGAAAGAGGGGGAGAGAGAGATGGGGGACAGAGTGAGGGGGACAGAGAGTGTGGGATAGAGGGAGAGGAACAGAGAGGGGGGATAGAGGGAGGGGGACAGAGACAGGGGTCAGAGAGGAGAACAGGGGGGGGGACAGAGAGGGGTGGACAGAGAGACGGGGGAAAGAGCGAGTGGGGACAGAGCGGGGGAAGCAGGGAGAGGGGAACAGAGAGAGAGGAGGGACAGAGAGAGGGGGACCAGTGCGAGGGGGAAAGAAGACAGGGGGACAGGGAGGGTGGACAGAGCAAGGGTGGGACAGAGAGAGGGGGCAGAGAGAGGGGGACAGTGAGGGGGTGTGACAGAGAGAGGAGGACAGACTTAGAGGGACAGAGAGATGTGGGGACGGGGTGGACAGAGAGGTGGGCTACAGAGTGAGGGGTACAGAGGGGGTGACAGAGCGACGTGGGACAGAAGACAGGGGGACAGGGAGGGTGGACAGAGCAAGGGTGGGACTGAGAGAGGAGGGGACAGAGAGTGGGATGACAGAGAGAGGAGAACAGACTTAGAGGGACAGAGAGACGTGGGGCCGGGGTGGACAGAGAGGTGGGGTACAGAGAGAGTTGGGAAAAAGTGAGGGTGACAGAGACAGTGGAAAAGAGAGCGAGGGGACAGAGTGAGGGGGACAGAGAGAGGGGGGACACAGAGAGGGGCGTGACAGAGAGAGGAGAACAGACTTAGGGGGACAGAGAGACGTGGGGCCGGAGTGGACAGAGAGGTGGGGGACAGAGAGACTGGGGGTAGCAGAGTGAGGGTGACAATGAGAGGGGAGACAGAGTTGTGGGTAGAGAGAGGGGAACAGAGAGAAGAGGACTAAAAGATGGGTAGAGACAGAGGGGGACAGAGAAAGGGGGACAGAGAGAGGGGGCAGATAGAGGGGGACATTGAGGGGTGTGACAGAGAGAGGAGGACAGACTTAGGGGGACAGAGAGACGTGGGGACGGGGGCGGCAGAGAGGTGAGGGACAGAGAGAGTGGGGGACAGAGTGAGGGTGACAAAGAGAGGGGAACAGAGAGCGGGGGGACAGAGAGAGCGGGGTCCGAGTGAGATGGGAACAGAGAGAGGGGGGACAGAAAGAATGGGAAATAGAGAGAGAAGAGACAGAGAGAGGGGAACAGAGGGGGGACAGAGAGAGTGGGGACAGAGAGGGGGGGACAGAACGAGGGGGGACAGAAGACAGGGGGGCAGAGAGAGGGGGACAGAGGGGGGGGATAGAGAGAGTGGTGACAGAGAGAGGGGGGACAGAAGACAGGGGGACAGGGAGGGTGGACGGAAAGTGCCACCTCAATATCTCAGACAGTGCTCCCTCAGCACCTCAGATAGTTCTCCCCCAGTACATCGGAATGTGCTTCCTCAATATCTCAGATAGTTCTCCCTCAGTACCTTAGAAAGTGTTCCCACAATACCTCAGAAAGTGCTACTCAATTCCTCATTACATCTGAAATTACTTCCTCAGTACATCAGAAAGTGACCCCTCAGTACATCAAAAGGTGCTCTCTTAATACCTCAGACAGTGCGACCTCAATACCTCAGAAAGTGCTCCCTCAGTACCTCAGAAAGTGCCCTCTCTGCACCTCAGACAGTGCTCCCTCAATACCTCAAATATTTCTCCTTCAGTACCTCACAAAGTACTCCCTTAGTAACTCAGATAGTTCTCCCTCAGTACCTCAGAAAGTGCTCCCTCCATTCCTCAGATATTTACCCTCAGTGCCTCAGATGGTGCGCCCTCAGTACCTCAGAAATTGTTCCTTCAATATTTCAGAAAGTTCACCCACTATACCTCAGATAGTGCTCCAACAATACCTCAGATAATGCTCCCTCAGTACCTCTGAAAATGTTCCCTCAATATCTCAGATTGTGCTTCCTCAATACCTCAGAAAGAGTTCCCTCAGTACCTCTGAAAATGTTCCCTCAATACCTCAGATAGTGCTCCCTCAATACCTCAAAAATGCTGTCTTAATTCATCAGAAAGTGATCCCTCTATACCTCAGATTGTGCTCCCACAGTACCTCAGAAAGTGATCCCTCTATACCTCAGATTGTGCTCCCTCAGTATCTCAGAAAGTGTTCCCTCAATACCCCAGAAACTGCCTCCTCAATACCTCAGATGTTTCTCCATCAGTACCTCAGGTAGTTCTCCCTCAATACCTCAAATAGTTCTCCCTCAGTACCTCAGAAATTGCTCCCTCAGTACCTTAGATAGTTCTCCCTCAGTACCTCAGAAAGTGCTCCCTCACTACCTCAGGCAGTGCTCCCTCAATACCTCAGAAAGTTCTCCCTCAGTACTCCAGAATGTGTTCCCTCAGTACCTCAGAAAGTGTTCGCTCAAAATCTCAGAACGTGCTACCTCAATTCCTCAGTACATCTGAAATTTCTCCCTCAGTACATCAGAAAGTTACCCCTCAGTACCTCAAAAGGTGCTCTCTTAATACCTCAGACAGTGCGACCTCAATACCTCAGATGGCTCTCCCTCAGTACCTCAGGTAGTTCTCCCACAATACCTCAAATATTTCTCCCTCAGTACCTCAGATAGTTCTCCCTCAGTACCTCAGAAAGTGCTCCCTCAGTACCTCAGAAAATGCTCCCTCAATATCTCAGATAGTTCACTCTCAATACCTCAGAAAGCTCTCCCTCAATTCCTCAGAATGTGCTCCCTCTATACTTCTGAAAGTTCTCCCTCTATACATCAGAAAGTAATCCCTCAATACCTCAGAAAGTTCTTCCTCAGTTCCTCAGATAGTGCTCCCTCAATACCTCTGCAATTGCTCTCTCAATATTTCAGATAGTTGTCCCACTATACCTCAGATAATGCTCCCTCAATTCCTCAGAAAGTGCTCCCTCAGTACATCAGAAAGAGCTCCCACAATACCTCAGATAGTTCTCCCTCAATACCTCAGAAAGTGATTCCTCAATACCTCAGAAAGTGTTCCCTCAGTACCTCAGACAGTGCTCCCTCAATATTTCAGGAAGTTCACCCACTATACCTCAGATAATGCTCCCTCAATTCCTCAGATAGTGCTCCCGCAGTACATCAGAAAATGCTCCCTCAATATCTCAGATAATGCTCCCTCAATTCCTCAGATAGTGCTCCCTCAATATCTCAGAATGTGCTGCCTCAGTTCCTCAGAAAGTGTTCCCTCAATACCTCAGAAAGTGCTCCCTCAATAACTCAGAAACTGCTCCCTCATAACCACAGACAGTGTCCCCCAATAACCTCAGAAAGCGCTCTCTCAGTACATCAGAAAGTGCTTCCTCAGTACCTCAGATAGTTCTCCCTCAATACCTCAAATAGTTCGCCCTAAGTACCTCAGATAGTGCACCCTCAGTACCTCAGAAAGTGCTCCCTCTGTACCGCAGAAAGAGCTCCCTCAATACCCCAGAAACTGCCTCCTCAATACCTCAGATGGCTCTCCCTCAGCACCTCAGGTAGTTCTCTCTCAGTACCTCAAATATTTCACCCTCAATACCTCACAAAGTGCTCCCTTAGTACCTCAGATAGTTCTCCCTCAAACCCTCAAATAGTTCTCCCTCAGTACCTCAGATAATGCTCCCACAATTCCCCAGATAGTGCTCCCTCAGTACGTCAGAAAGTGCCCCCTCAATACCTCAGAAAGTGATTCCTCAGGACCTCAGATGGTGCTCCCTCAGGATCTCAGAAAGTTCACACACTATACCTCAGATAATGCTCCCTCACTTCCTCAGATTGTTCTCCCGCGGTTCATCAGAAAATGCTCCCTCAATATCTCAGATAATGCTCCCACGATTCCTCAGATAGCGCTCTCTCAATACCTCAGAAATTGTTCCCTCAGTTCCTCAGAAAGTGTTCCCTCAATACCTCAGGTAGTGCTCCCTCAATACCTCAGATAGTGTTCCCTCAATACCTCAGACAGTGCTCCCTCAGTACCTCAGAAAGTGCTAACTGAGTACATCAGAAAGTGCTCCCTCAGTACATCAGAAAGTGCTCCCTCAATACCTCAAGAATGCTGCCTCAGTTCCTCAGAAAGTGCCCCCTCAATACCTCAGATAGTGCAACCTCAGTACCTCAGAAAGTTCTCCCTCAATACCCCAGAAACTGCTTCCTCAATACCTCAGATGGCTATCCCTCAGTACCTCAGGTAGTTCTCCCTCAATACCTCAAATATTTCTCCCTCAGTACCTCACAAAGTGCTCCCTTAGTACCTCAGAAAGTGCTCCTCAATACCACAGAAACTGCCTCCGCAAAACCTCAGATGGCTCTCCCTCAGTACCTCAGATAGTTCTCCCTCACTACCTCAGAAAGTACTCCCTCAATTTCTCAGAGAGTGCTCCCTCAGTACCTCAGAAAGCGTCGCTCAGTACCTCAGATGGTTTTTCCTCAATACCTCTGAAAATTCTCCCTCAATATCTCAGATAATGCTCCATTAATTCCACAGATAGTGCTCCCACAAGACCTCAGAAAGTGCTCCTTCAGTACCTCAGATAATGCTCCCTCCGTACCTCAGAAAGTGCTCCCTCAATACCTCAGAAAGTGTTCCCTCAATACCTCAGAAAGTGTTCCCTCAGTACCTCAGAAAGTGTTCCCTCAGTACCTCAGATAGTGCTCCCCTAGTACCTCAAAAATGCTGCCTCAATTCCTCAGAAAGTGCTCCCTCAATAACTCAGATAGTGCTCCCTCAGTATCTCAGAAAGTGCTCCCTCAATACCTCAGAAAGTGTTCCCTCAGTACCTCAGATAGTTCTCCCTCAGTACCTCAGAAAGTGCTCCCTCAATACCTCAGAAAGTTCTCCATCAGTACTCCAGAATGTGTTCCCTCAGTACCTCAGAAAGTGTTCGCTCAATCTCAGAAAGTGCTACCTCAATTCCTCAGTACATCTGAAAGTGCCCCCTCTGTACCTCAGATAGTTCTCCCTTAGTACCTCAGAAATTTCTCCCTCAATACCTCGGAAAGTGTTCCCTCAGTACCTCAGAAAGTGCTACTTCAAATCCTCAGTACATCTGAAATTGCTCCCTCAGTACATCAGAAAGTGATCCCTCAGTATCTCAAAAGCTGCTCTCTTAATACCTCAGACAGTGCTACCTCAATACCTCAGAAAGTGTTCCCTCAGTACCTCAGATAGTGCTCTCTCAGCACCTCAGGTAGTTCTCCCTCAATACCTCAGATGGCTCTCCCTCAGTACCTCAGGTAGTTCTCCCTCAATACCTCAAATGTTTCTCCCTCAGTACCTCACAAAGTGCTCCCTTTATACCTCAAATACTTCTCCATCAGTACCTCAGAAAGGGCTTCCTCAATTCCTCAGTACACCTGAAATTGCTCCCTCAGTACCTCAGAAAGTGCCCCCTCGGTATCTCAAAAAGTGCGCATTTAATACCACAGACAGTGCTACCTCAATACCTCATAAAGTGCTCTCTCAGTACCACAGGTAGTGCTCGCTTACTACCTCAGAAAGTGCTCCCTCAATCCCTCAAAAAGTGCTGCCTCAGTACCTCAGACATTGATCCCTCAATACCTCAGAAGGTGTTCTCTTAATATCTAAAAAAGTGCTCCGTCTATATCTCAGAAAGTGCTCCCTCAATCCTTCAGAAAGTCTCCCTCTGTATCTCAGAAAATGCTCCCTCAATACCTCAAGAAGTGCTCCCTCAGTACCCCAGAAACTGCCTCCTCAATACCTCAGATGGCTCTCCATCAGTACCTGAGGTATTTCTCCCTCAATACCTCAAATAAGTCTCCCTCAGTACCTCACAATGTACTCCCTCAATACCTCAGATAGTTCTCCCTCAATACCTCAGAAAGTGCTCCCGCAATACCTCAGATAGGTCTCCCTCAATACCTCAGATAGGTCTCCCTCAATACTTCAAATAGTTCTCCCTCAATACCTCAGAAAGTGCTCCCACAGAACATCAGATAGTGCTCCCTCAGTACCTCAAATACTGCTCCCTCAGTACCTCAAATACTGCTCCCTCAGTACCTCAAATACTGCTCCCTCAGTACTTCAGATAGTTCTCCCTCAGTACCTCTGATCATGTTCCCTCAATTCCTCAGATAGTGCTCCCTCAATACCTCAAAAATGCTGCCTCAGTTCCTCAGAAAGTGCTCCCTCATGACCTCAGAAAGTGCTACCACAATACATCAGAAAATGCTCCCGCAATACCTCAGATAGTGCGCCCTCAGTACCTCAGAAAGTGCTCCCTCAATACCTCAGAAAGTGCCCCATCAATCCCTCTGACACTGCTCCCTCAGTACCTCAAAAAGTGCTCCCTCCGTACCTCAGAAAGAGCTCCCACAGTACCTCAGAAAATGTTCCCTGAATACCAGAGAAAGTGCTCCCTCAGTATCTCAAAAAGTGCTCCCACAATACCTTAGATAGTGATCCCTCAATACCTCAGAAAGTGCTCCCTCAATACCACAGATAATGCTCCCTCAATTCCCCAGTTAGTTCTCCCTCAGTACCTCAGAAAGTGCCCCCTCGGTATCTCAAAAAGTGCTCTCTTAATACCACAGACAGTGCTACCTCAATATCTCATAAAGTGCTCTCTCGGTACCACAGATAGTGCTCCCTCAGTACCTCAGATAGTGCTCCCTCAGTACATCAGATAGTGCTCCCTCAGTACATCAGAAAGTGCTCCCTCAGTACATCAGAAAGTGCTCCCTCAGTACCTCAGATAATGCTCCCTCAATACCTCAGACAGTGCTCCCTCAATACCTCACACCGCCCCCAGCCTGACCCTCACTGCCATCCGCACACCGAACCCAGGCTGACACTCTCTACCACCCACACACAACGCCCCCAGCCTGAACCTCACTACCACCCACAAACCGTACCCAGCCTGACCCTCACTGCCAACCACACACCGCACCCAGCCTGACCCTCACTGCCACCCACACACTGCACCCAGCCTGACCCTCACTACCACCCACACACCGCACCCAGCCTGACCCTCACTGCCATCCGCACACCGCACCCAGCCTGACCCTCACTACCACCCACACACCACCCACAGCCTGACCCTCACTACCATCCACACACCGCCCCCAGCCTGACCCTCACTGCCATCCGCACACCGAACCCAGGCTGACACTCTCTACCACCCACTCACCGCACCCAGCCTGACCCTCACTACCACACATACACCGCACCCAGCCTGACCCTCAGCACCACCCACTCACCGCACCCAGCCTGACCCTCACTACCACCCACACAAAGCCCCACTCAGCCTGACCCTCACTACCATCCACACACCGCTCCCAGCCTGACCCTCACTACCATCCACTCACCGCACCCACCCTGACGCGCACTACCACCCACACACCGCACCCAGCCTGACCCTCACTGCCGTCCACTCACCGCACCCAGCCTGACCCTCACTACCACCCACACACCGTACCCAGCCTGACCCTCACTACCACCCACACACCGCATCTAGCCTGACCCTCACTACCACCCACACACCGCACCCAGCCTGACCCTCACTACCACACACACACCGCACCCAGCCTGACCCTCACTACCACCCACACACCGCCCCCATCGTGACGCTCACTGCCATCCACACACCGCCACCAGCCTGACCCTCACTGCCACCCACACACCGCACCCAGCCTGACCCTCACTGCCATTCACACACCGTCCTCAGCCTGACCCTCACCACCACCCACACACCGCACCCAGCCTGACCCTCACTACCACCCACACACCGCACCCAGCCTGACCCTCACCACCACCCACACACCGCACCCAGCCTGACCCTCACTGCCATCCACACACCGCCCCCAGCCTGACCCTCAATGCCACCCACATACCGCCCCTAGCCTGACCCTCACTACCACCGACTCACCGCACCCAGCCTGACCCTCAACACATTCCACACACCGCCCCCAGCCTGACCCTCACTACCACCCACACACCGCACCCAGCCTGAACCTCACTACCACACACACACCGCACCCAGCCTGACCCTCACTACCACCCACACACCGCACCCAGCCTGACCCTCACTACCACCCACACACCGCACCCAGCCTGACCCTCACTGCCATCCGCACACCGCACCCAGCCTGACCCTCACTACCACCCACACACCACCCCCAGCCTGACCCTCAACACCATCCACACACCGCCCCCAGCCTGACCCTCACTGCCATCCGCACACCGAACCCAGGCTGACACTCTCTACCACCCACACACAACGCCCCCAGCCTGACCCTCACTACCACCCACAAACCGTACCCAGCCTGACCCTCACTGCCAACCACACACCGCACCCAGCCTGACCCTCACTGCCACCCACACACCGCACCCAGCCTGACCCTCACTACCACCCAAACACCGCACCCAGCCTGACCCTCACTGCCATCCGCACACCGCACCCAGCCTGACCCTCACTACCACCCACACACCACCCCCAGCCTGACCCTCACTACCATCCACACACCGCCCCCAGCCTGACCCTCACTGCCATCCACACACCGAACCCAGGCTGACACTCTCTACCACCCACTCACCGCACCCAGCCTGACCCTCACTACCACCCATACACCGCACCCAGCCTGACCCTCAGCACCACCCACTCACCGCACCCAGCCTGACCCTCACTACCACACACACAAAACCCCACTCAGCCTGACCCTCACTACCATCCACACACCGCTCCCAGCCTGACCCTCACTACCATCCACTCACCGCCCCCACCCTGACGCGCACTACCACCCACACACCGCACCCAGCCTGACCCTCACTGCCGTCCACTCACCGCACCCAGCCTGACCCTCACTACCACCCACACACCGTACCCAGCCTGACCCTCACTACCACCCACACACCTCACCCAGCCTGACCCTCACTACCACACAGACACCGCACCCAGCCTGACCCTCACTACCACCCACACACCGCCCCCAGCGTGACGCTCACTGCCAGCCACACACCGCCACCAGCCTGACCCTCACTGCCACCCACACACCGCACCCAGCCTGACCCTCACTGCCATTCACACACCGTCCTCAGCCTGACCCTCACCACCACCCACACACCGCACCCAGCCTGACCCTCACTACCACCCACACACCGCACCCAGCCTGACCCTCACCAGCACCCACACACCGCACCCAGCCTGACCCTCACTGCCATCCACACACCGCCCCCAGCCTGACCCTCAATGCCACCCACATACCGCCCCTAGCCTGACCCTCACTACCACCGACTCACCGCACCCAGCCTGACATTCACTGCCGCCCACACACCGCCCCCTGCCTGACCCTCACTCCCACCCACAAACCGCCCTCGGTCTGACCCTCACTACCACCCACTCACCGCACCCAGCCTGACCCTCACTGCCATCCACACACCGCACCCAGCCTGACCCTCACTACCACCCACACACCGCACCCAGCCTGACCCTCACTACCACCCACACACCGCACCCAGCCTGACCCTCACTGCCATCCGCACACCACACCCAGCCTGACCCTCACTACCACCCACACACCGCCCCCAGCCTGACCCTCAACACCATCCACACACCGCCCCCAGCCTGACCACCACTGCCATCCACACACCGTCCTCAACCTGACCCTCACTACCACCCACAAACCGCACCCAGCCTGACCATCACTGCCATCCGCACACCGAACCCAGCCTGACACTCACTACCACCCACACACCGCACCCAGCCTGACCCTCACTGCCAACCACACTCCGCACCCAGCCTGACCTTCACTACCACCCACACACCGCACCCAGCCTGACCCTCACTACCACCCACACACCGCACCCAGCCTGACCCTCACTGCCATCCGCACACCGCACCCAGCCTGACACTCACTACCACCCACACACCGCCCCCAGCCTGACCATCAACACCATCCACACACCGCCCCCAGCCTGACCCTCACTGCCATCTGCACACCGCCCCCAGCCAGACCCTCACTACCACCCTCAAACCGCCTGCATCCTGACCCTCACGGCCGTCCACACACCGCACCCAACCTGACCCTCACTACCACCCACACACCGCCCCCAGCCTGACCCTCACTACCATCCACACACCGCACCCAGCCTGACCCTCACTACCACCCACACACCGCCCCCAGCCTGACCCTCACTCCCACCCACTCACCGCACCCAGCCTGACCCTCACTGCCATCCACACACCGCACCCAGCCTGACCCTCACGACCACCCACACACCGCACCCAGCCTGACCCTCACTACCACCCACACACCGCAGCCAGCCTGACCCTCACTGCCATCCGCACACCGCACCCAGCCTGACCCTCACTACCACCGACACACCGCACCATCCGCACACCGAACCCAGCCTGACACTCACTACCAAACACACACCGCACCCAGCCTGACCCTTTTACCACCCATACACCGCACCCAGCCTGACCCTCAGTACCACCCACTCACCGCACCCAGCCTGACCCTCACTGCCACCCACACACCGCACCCAGCCTGAACCTCACTGCCACCCACACACCGCACCCAGCCTGAACCTCACTGCCACCCACACACCGCCCCCAGCCTGACCCTCACTGCCATCCACACACCGTCCTCAACCTGACCCTCACCGCCACCCACACACCGCACCCTGCCTGACCCTCACTACCACCCACACAACGCACCCAGCCTGACCCTCACTACCACCCACACACTGCCCCCAGCCTGACCCTCACTGCCACCCACTCACCGCCCCCAGCCTGACCCTCACTGCCATCCGCACACCGCACCCAGCCTGACCCTCACTGCCGTCAACACACCGCACCCAGCCTGACCCTCACTGCCACCCACACACCGCACCCAGCTTGACCCTCACTACCACCCACACACCGCCCCCAGCCTGACCCACAGTACCACCCACACACCGCCCCCAGCCTGACCCTCACTACCACCCACATACCGCCCCTAGCCTGACCCTCACTACCACCAACTCACCGCACCCAGCCTGACCCTCACTGCCGCCAACACACCGGCCCCTGCCTGACCCTCACTGCCACCCACAAACCGCCCTCGGTCTGACCCTCACTACCACCCACTCACCGCACCCAGCCTGACCCTCACTGCCATCCACACACCGCACCCAGCCTGACCCTCACTACCACCCACACACCGCACCCAGCCTGACCCTCACTACCATCCACTCACCGCCCCCACCCTGACCCGCACTACCACCCACACACCGCACCCAGCCTGACCCTCACTGCCGTCCACTCACCGCACCCAGCCTGACACTCACTACCACCCACACACCGCCCCCAGCCTGACCCTCTCTACTACCCACATACCGCGCCCAGCCTGACCCTCACTACCACCCACACACTGCCCCCAGCCTGACCCACACGACCACCCTCACACCGCCTCCTGCCTGACCCTCACTGCCACCCACAAACCGCCCTCGGTCTGACCCTCACTACCACCCACTCACCGCATCCAGCCTGACCCTCACTGCCATCCACACACCGCACCCAACCTGACCCTCACGACCACCCACACACCGCACCAGGCCTGACCCTCACTACCACCCACACACCGCACCCAGCCTGACCCTCACTGCCATCCGCACACCGCACCCAGCCTGACCCTCACTACCACCGACACACCGCCCCCAGGCTGACCCTCAACACCATCCGCACACCGAATCCAGCCTGACACTCACTACCAAACACACACCGCACCCAGCCTGACCCTCACTACCACCCATGCCCCGCACCCAGCCTGACCCTCAGTACCACCCACTCACCGCACCCAGCCTGACCCTCACTACCACCCACACAAAACCCCACTCAGCCTGACCCACACTACCATCCACACACCGCTCCCAGCCTGACCCTCACTGCCATCCACTCACCGCCCCCACCCTGACCCGCACTACCACCCACACACCGCACCCAGCCTGACCCTCACTGCCGTCCACTCACCGCACCCAGCCTGACCCTCACTACCACCCACACACCGCACCCAGCCTTACCCACAGTACCACCCACACACCGCCCCCAGCCTGACCCTCACTACCACCCACATACCGCCCCTAGCCTGACCCTCACTACCACCAACTCACCCCCCCCAGCCTGACCCTCACTACCACCCACATACCGCCCCTAGCCTGACCCTCACTACCACCAACTCACCGCACCCTGCCTGACCCTCACTGCCTCCCACAAACCGACCTCGGTCTGACCCTCACTACCACCCACACACCGCCCCCAGCCTGACCCTCACTACCACCCACACACCGCACCCAGCCTGACCCTCACTGCCACCCGCACACCGAACCCAGCCTGACCCTCACTACCACCCACAAACCACACCCAGCCTGACCCTCACTACCATCCACACAACGCTCCCAGCCCGACCCTCACTGCCATCCACACACCGCACCCAGCCTGACCCTCACTACCACCCACACACCGCACCCAGCCTCACCCTCACTGCCATCCGCACACCGAACCCAGCCTGACCCTCACTACCACCCACAAACCACACCCAGCCTGACCCTCACTACCATCCACACAACGCTCCCAGCCTGACCCTCACTACCATCCACTCACCGCCCCCACCCTGACCCGCACTACCAGCCACACACCGCACCCAGCCTGACCCTCACTACCACCAACACACCGTACCCAGCCTGACCATCACTACCACCCACACACCGCCCCCAGCCTGACCCTCACTGCCATCCACACACCGCACCCAGCCTGACCCTCACTGCCACCCACACACCGCCCCCAGCCTGACCCTCACTGCCATCCACACACCGCCCCCAGCCTGACCCTCAATGCCACCCACATACCGCCCCTAGCCTGACCCTCACTACCACCGACTAACCGCACCCAGCCTGACCCTCACTGCCGCCCACACACCGCCCCCTGCCTGACCCTCACTCCCACCCACAAACCGCCCTCGGTCTGACCCTCACTACCACCCACTCACCGCACCCAGCCTGACCCTCACTGCCATCCACACACCGCACCCAGCCTGACCCTCACTACCACCCACACACCGCACCCAGCCTGACCCTCACTACCACCCACACACCGCACCCAGCCTGACCCTCACTGCCATCCGCACACCACACCCAGCCTGACCCTCACTACCACCCACACACCGCCCCCAGCCTGACCCTCAACACCATCCACACACCGCCCCCAGCCTGACCACCACTGCCATCCACACACCGTCCTCAACCTGACCCTCACTACCACCCACACACCGCACCCCGCCTGGCCATCACTGCCATCCGCACACCGAACCCAGCCTGACACTCACTACCACCCACACACCGCACCCAGCCTGACCCTCACTGCCAACCACACACCGCACCCAGCCTGACCTTCACTACCACCCACACACCGCACCCAGCCTGACCCTCACTACCACCCACACACCGCACCCAGCCTGACCCTCACTGCCATCCGCACACCGCACCCAGCCTGACCCTCACTACCACCCACACACCGCCCCCAGCCTGACCCTCAACACCATCCACACACCGCCCCCAGCCTGACCCTCACTACCATCTGCACACCGCCCCCAGCCAGACCCTCACTACCACCCTCAAACCGCCTGCATCCTGACCCTCACGGCCTTCCACACACCGCACCCAACCTGACCCTCACTACCACCCACACACCGCCCCCAGCCTGACCCTCACTACCATCCACACACCGCACCCAGCCTGACCCTCACTACCACCCACACACCGCCCCCAGCCTGACCCTCACTCCCACCCACTCACCGCACCCAGCCTGACACTCACTGCCATCCACACACCGCACCCAGCCTGACCCTCACGACCACCCACACACCGCACCCAGCCTGACCCTCACTACCACCCACACACCGCAGCCAGCCTGACCCTCACTGCCATCCGCACACCGCACCCAGCCTGACCCTCACTGCCACCGACACACCGCACCATCCGCACACCGAACCCAGCCTGACACTCACTACCAAACACACACCGCACCCAGCCTGAACCTTTTACCACCCATACACCGCACCCAGCCTGACCCTCAGTACCACCCACTCACCGCACCCAGCCTGACCCTCACTACCACCCACCCAAAACCCCACTCAGCCTGACCCTCACTACCATCCACTCACCGCTCCCAGCCTGACCCTCACTGCCACCCACACACCGCACCCAGCCTGAACCTCACTGCCACCCACACACCGCCCCCAGCCTGACCCTCACTGCCATCCACACACCGTCCTCAACCTGACCCTCACCGCCACCCACACACCGCACCCTGCCTGACCCTCACTACCACCCACACACCGCACCCAGCCTGACCCTCACTACCACCCACACACTGCCCCCAGCCTGACCCTCACTGCCACCCACTCACCGCCCCCAGCCTGACCCTCACTGACATCCGCACACCGCACCCAGCCTGACCCTCACTGCCGTCAACACACCGCACCCAGCCTGACCCTCACTGCCACCCACACACCGCACCCAGCCTGACCCTCACGACCACCCACACACCGCCCCCAGCCTGACCCACAGTACCACCCACACACCGCCCCCAGCCTGACCCTCACTACCACCCACATACCGCCCCTAGCCTGACCCTCACTACAACCAACTCACCGCACCCAGCCTGACCCTCACTGCCGCCAACACACCGCCCCCTGCCTGACCCTCACTGCCACCCACAAACCGCCCTCGGTCTGACACTCACTACCACCCACTCACCGCACCCAGCCTGACCCTCACTGCCATCCACACACCGCACCCAGCCTGACCCTCACTACCACCCACACACCGCACCCAGCCTGACCCTCACTACCATCCACTCACCGCCCCCACCCTGACCCGCACTACCACCCACACACCGCACCCAGCCTGACCCTCACTGCCGTCCACTCACCGCACCCAGCCTGACACTCACTACCATCCACACACCGCCCCCAGCCTGACCCGCACTACCACCCTCACACCGCCCCCTGCCTGACCCTCACTGCCACCCACAAACCGCCCTCGGTCTGACCCTCACTACCACCCACTCACCGCACCCAGCCTGACCCTCACTGCCATCCATACACCGCACCCAACCTGACCCTCACGACCACCCACACACCGCACCCAGCCTGATCCTCACTACCACCCACACACCGCACCCAGCCTGACCCTCACTGCCATCCGCACACCGCACCCAGCCTGACCCTCACTACCACCGACACACCGCCCCCAGGCTGACCCTCAACACCATCCGCACACCGAACCCAGCCTGACACTCACTACCAAACACACACCGCACCCAGCCTGACCCTCACTACCACCCATGCCCCGCACCCAGCCTGACCCTCAGTACCACCCACTCACCGCACCCAGCCTGACCCTCACTACCACCCACACAAAACCCCACTCAGCCTGACCCACACTACCATCCACACACCGCTCCCAGCCTGACCCTCACTGCCATCCACTCACCGCCCCCACCCTGACCCGCACTACCACCCACACACCGCACCCAGCCTGACCCTCACTGCCGTCCACTCACCGCACCCAGCCTGACCCTCACTACCACCCACACACCGCACCCAGCCTTACCCACAGTACCAGCCACACACCGCCCCCAGCCTGACCCTCACTACCACCCACATACCGCCCCTAGCCTGACCCTCACTACCACCAACTCACCGCCCCCAGCCTGACCCTCACTACCACCCACATACCGCCCCTAGCCTGACCCTCACTACCACCAACTCACCGCACCCTGCCTGACCCTCACTGCCTCCCACAAACCGACCTCGGTCTGAACCTCACTACCACCCACACACCGCCCCCAGCCTGACCCTCACTACCACCCACACACCGCACCCAGCCTGACCCTCACTGCCACCCGCACACCGAACCCAGCCTGACCCTCACTACCACCCACAAACCACACCCAGCCTGACCCTCACTACCATCCACACAACGCTCCCAGCCCGACCCTCACTGCCATCCACACACCGCACCCAGCCTGACCCTCACTACCACCCACACACCGCACCCAGCCTCACCCTCACTGCCATCCGCACACCGAACCCAGCCTGACCCTCACTACCACCCACAAACCACACCCAGCCTGACCCTCACTACCATCCACACAACGCTCCCAGCCTGACCCTCACTACCATCCACTCACCGCCCCCACCCTGACCCGCACTACCACCCACACACCGCACCCAGCCTGACCCTCACTGCCGTCCACTCACCGCACCCAGCCTGACCCTCACTACCAGCCACACACCGCACCCAGCCTGACCCTCACTACCACCAACACACCGTACCCAGCCTGAACCTCACTACCACCCACACACCGCATCTAGCCTGACCCTCACTACCACCCACACACCGCACCCAGCCTGAACCTCACTACCACACACACACCGCACCCAGCCTGACCCTCACTACCACCCACACACCGCCCCCAGCCTGACCCTCACTGCCATCCACACACCGCCCCCAGCCTGACCCTCACTGCCACCCACACACCGCACCCAGCCTGACCCTCACTGACACCCACACACCGCACCCAGCCTGACCCTCACTGCCATCCACACACCGCCCCCAGCCGGACCCTCAATGCCACCCACATACCGCCCCTAGCCTGACCCTCGCTACCAACGACTCACCGCACCCAGCCTGACCCTCACTGCCGCCCACACACCGCCCCCTGCCTGACCCTCACTCCCACACACAAACCGCCCTCGGTCTGACCCTCACTACCACCCACTCATCGCACCCAGCCTGACCCTCACAGCCATCCACACACCGCACCCAGCCTGACACTCACTACCACCCACACACCGCACCCAGCCTGACCCTCACTACCACCCACACACCGCACCCAGCCTGACCCTCACTACCAACCACACACCGCACCCAGCCTGACCCTCACTGCCATCCGCACACCACACCCAGCCTGACCCTCACTACCACCCACACACCGCCCCCAGCCTGACCCTCAACACCATCCACACACCGCCCCCAGCCTGACCACCACTGCCATCCACACACCGTCCTCAACCTGACCCTCACTACCACCCACACACCGCACCCAGCCTGACCATCACTGCCATCCGCACACCGAACCCAGCCTGACACTCACTACCACCCACACACCGCACCCAGCCTGACCCTCACTGCCAACCACACACCGCACCCAGCCTGACCTTCACTACCACACACACACCGCACCCAGCCTGACCCTCACTACCACCCACACACCGCACCCAGCCTGACCCTCACTGCCATCCGCACACCGCACCCAGCCTGACCCTCACTACCACCCACACACCGCCCCCAGCCTGACCCTCAACACCATCCACACACCGCCCCCAGCCTGACCCACACTGCCATCTGCACACCGCCCCCAGCCAGACCCTCACTACCACCCTCAAACCGCCTGCATCCTGACCCTCACGGCCGCCCACACACCGCACCCAACCTGACCCCCACTACCACCCACACACCGCCCCCAGCCTGACCCTCACTACCATCCACACACCGCACCCAGCCTGACCCTCACTACCACCCACACACCGCCCCCAGCCTGACCCTCACTAACACCCACTCACCACACCCAGCCTGACCCTCACTACCACCCACACACCGCCCCCAGCCTGACCCTCAACACCATCCACACACCGCCCCCAGCCTGACCACCACTGCCATCCACACACCGTCCTCAACCTGACCCTCACTACCACCCACACACCGCACCCAGCCTGACCATCACTGCCATCCGCACACCGAACCCAGCCTGACACTCACTACCACCCACACACCGCACCCAGCCTGACCCTCACTGCCAACCACACACCGCACCCAGCCTGACCTTCACTACCACACACACACCGCACCCAGCCTGACCCTCACTACCACCCACACACCGCACCCAGCCTGACCCTCACTGCCATCCTCACACCGCACCCAGCCTGACCCTCACTACCACCCACACACCGCCCCCAGCCTGACCCTCAACACCATCCACACACCGCCCCCAGCCTGACCCACACTGCCATCTGCACACCGCCCCCAGCCAGACCCTCACTACCACCCTCAAACCGCCTGCATCCTGACCCTCACGGCCGCCCACACACCGCACCCAACCTGACCCTCACTACCACCCACACACCGCCCCCAGCCTGACCCTCACTACCATCCACACACCGCACCCAGCCTGACCCTCACTACCACCCACACACCGCCCCCAGCCTGACCCTCACTAACACCCACTCACCGCACCCAGCCTGACCCTCACTGACATCCACACACCGCACCCAGCCTGACCCTCACGACCACCCACACACCGCACCCAGCCTGACCCTCACTACCACCCACACACCGCAGCCAGCCTGACCCTCACTGCCATCCACACACCGCACCCAGCCTGACCCTCACTACCACCGACACACCGCACCATCCGCACACCGAACCCAGCCTGACCCTCACAGCCATCCACACACCGCACCCAGCCTGACACTCACTACCACCCACACACCGCACCCAGCCTGACCCTCACTACCACCCACACACCGCACCCAGCCTGACCCTCACTACCAACCAAACACCGCACCCAGCCTGACCCTCACTGCCATCCGCACACCACACCCAGCCTGACCCTCACTACCACCCACTCACCGCCCCCAGCCTGACCCTCAACACCATCCACACACCGCCCCCAGCCTGACCACCACTGCCATCCACACACCGTCCTCAACCTGACCCTCACTACCACCCACACACCGCACCCAGCCTGACCATCACTGCCATCCGCACACCGAACCCAGCCTGACACTCACTACCACCCACACGCCCCACCCAGCCTGACCCTCACTGCCAACCACACACCGCACCCAGCCTGACCTTCACTACCACCCACACACCGCACCCAGCCTGACCCTCACTACCACCCACACACCGCACCCAGCCTGACCCTCACTGCCATCCGCACACCGCACCCAGCCTGACCCTCACTACCACCCACACACCGCCCCCAGCCTGACCCTCAACACCATCCACACACCGCCCCCAGCCTGACCCACACTGCCATCTGCACACCGCCCCCAGCCAGACCCTCACTACCACCCTCAAACCGCCTGCATCCTGACCCTCACGGCCGCCCACACACCGCACCCAACCTGACCCTCACTACCACCCACACACCGCCCCCAGCCTGACCCTCACTACCATCCGCACACCGCACCCAGCCTGACCCTCACTACCACCCACACACCGCCCCCAGCCTGACCCTCACTAACACCCACTCACCGCACCCAGCCTGACCCTCACTGCCATCCACACACCGCACCCAGCCTGACCCTCACGACCACCCACACACCGCACCCAGCCTGACCCTCACTACCACCCACACACCGCAGCCAGCCTGACCCTCACTGCCATCCACACACCGCACCCAGCCTGACCCTCACTACCACCGACACACCGCACCATCCGCACACCGAACCCAGCCTGACACTCACTACCAAACACACACCGCACCCAGCCTGACCCTTTTACCACCCATACACCGCACCCAGCCTGACCCTCAGTACCACCCACTCACCGCACCCAGCATGACCCTCACTACCACCCACACAAAACCCCACTCAGCCTGACCCTCACTACCATCCACACACCGCTCCCAGCCTGACCCTCACTGCCACCCACACACCGCACCCAGCCTGAACCTCACTGTCACCCACACACCGCCCCCAGCCTGACCCTCACTGCCATCCACACACCGTCCTCAACCTGACCCTCACCGCCACCCACACACCGCACCCTGCCTGACCCTCACTACCACCCACACACCGCACCCAGCCTGACCCTGACTACCACCCACACACTGCCCCCAGCCTGACCCTCACTGCCACCCACTCACCGCCCCCAGCCTGACCCTCACTGCCATCCGCACACCGCACCCAGCCTGACCCTCACTGCCGTCAACACACCGCACCCAGCCTGACCCTCACTGCCACCCACACACCGCACCCAGCCTGACCCTCACTACCACCCACACACCGCCCCCAGCCTGACCCACAGTACCACCCACACACCGCCCCCAGCCTGACCCTCACTACCACCCACATACCGCCCAGCCTGACCCTCACTACCACCAACTCACCGCACCCAGCCTGACCCTCACTGCCGCCCACACACCGCCCCCTGCCTGACCCTCACTGCCACCCACAAACCGCCCTCGGTCTGACCCTCACTACCACCCACTCACCGCACCCAGCCTGACCCTCACTGCCATCCACACACCGCACCCAGCCTGACCCTCACTACCACCCACACACCGCACCCAGCCTGACCCTCACTACCATCCACTCACCGCCCC
>NW_026868621.1:0-31526 GCF_020745735.1 Hemiscyllium ocellatum | reverse complement strand
AAGAAAAGAAAGGAAAGAAAGAAAGGAATGGAAGGAAGGAAAAAAGAATGGAAGGAAAGAAAGAAAAAAGAAAGGAAAGAAAGAAAGGAATGAAAGGAAAGAAAGAAGAAAAGTAAAGGAAAACAATGAAAAGGAAAAGAAAAAAGAAAGGAAAGAAACGAAAGAAATGAAGGAAAGAAAAGAAAGAAAAGGAAAGAAAAAAGGAATGGAAAGACAATAGGAAAGGAAAGAAAAAAGGAAAGGAAAGAAAGGAGGGAAAGTAAAGGAAAACAATGAAAAGGAAAAGAAAAAAGGAAGGAAAGAACAAAAAAATGAAAGAACGAAAGAAATGAAGGAAAGAAAAGAAAGAAAAGGAAAGAAAAAAGAAAGAAAAAAAGTAAAAGAAGGAAAGATAAAAAGAAAAAGAGAGGAAATAAAAGAAAGAAAGCAAAGAAAGAAAGGAAGGAAAAAAGCAAGGAAGGAAAAGAAAGGAAAGAAAGGAAAGGAAGGAAGAGAAATGAAAGAAAAGAAAGAAAGATGGATAAGGAAACAAAGTAAAGACAGAAAGGAAGTAATGGAAAGAAAAAAGGGAAAGAAAGAAAAGATGAAAAGGCAAGGCAAGGAAAGGAAACAAAGTAAGGACAGGAAGAAAAAGATAGTAAAGGAAAGAAGGAAAGGAAAGATAGGAAAGGAAAGAAGGAAACGAAAGAAAGGAGAGAAAGGAAGGAAAAGATAAAGCACAGAATGGAACGAAAAGAAAAATGGAAAGAAAGTAAAGAAAAGAAAGAAATGAAAGTAAAGAACGGAAATAAAGGAAGGAAAGAAAGGAAAGCAATGAAAAGGAAAAGAAAAAAGAAAGGAAAGAACAAAGGAAATGTAAGAACGAAAGAAATGAAGGAAAGGAAAGAAAGAAAAGGGAAAAAAAATACGGAAAGACAAAAGGAAAGAAAAAAGGAAAGGAAAGAAAGTAAAAGAAAGAAATAAAGGATAGAAAAGAAAGAAAGAAAAGAAAGGAAATGAAAGAAAGGAAAAGAAAGGAAAGATGCGTAAAAAAGCAAAGTAAGGAAAACACAGAAAGAAAGGAAAGAACAAAGAAAAAAGGGAAAGGAAAGACTAGGAAAGGAAAGAAAGGAAATAAAGATAAAGGAAGGTAAAAAGAAAAAAGAAAGGATTGAAAGAAAATAGAAAAATTGGGAAAAAATTGAAAAGAAAGTAAAGGATGAAGAAAACAGAAAGAATGTTTTAAAAAGAAAAGAAAAAGAAAAGAAATAAGAAAATGAAGAAAAGAAAGGAATGAAAAACAAGGGAATGGAAAGAAAAGAAAGATAAAAGGAAAGAAAAGAAAATGGGAAAGAAAGGAAAAGGAAAGACGGAGAGGATAGAAGTAAAGGAAATAAAAGAAAGGAAACGAAAGCAAAGAAAAGAAAGGAAAGAAAGAAAGGAATGGAAGGAAGGAAAGGAAAAAAGATTGGTAAGAAAGAAAGGAAAGAAAGAAAAGGAAAGGACAGGAAAGAAAGAAATGAAAGAAAGGAAAGACAGAAAAAAAAGAAAGGAAAGAAAGAAAAGAAAAAAGATATGGAAAGACAATAGAAAAAGGAAAGAAAAAAGGAAAGGAAAGAAAGTAAAAGAAAGGAAAGGAAAAAAAAAGGAAAGAAAAGAAAGAAAGCACAGAAAAGAAAGGAAAGGAAAAATAAAGGAAAGAAAAGAGAGGAAAAGAAAGGAAAGATGCATAAGAAAGCAAAGTAATGAAAAGACTGAAAGAATGGAAAGAAAGAAAGGAAAGAAAGGAAAAGAAAGGACAGGAAAGAAAGAAATGAAAGAAAGAAAGACAGAAAGGAAAGGAAAAGAAAGAAAGGGAAGAAAGAAAAAGCTAGGAAAGGAAGGAAAAGAAGGAAGAGAAATGAAAGAAAAGAAAGAAGATGCGTAAGAAAACGAAGTAAAGAAAGCAAAGGCAAGAAAGAAAGGAAAGAAAAAGAAAAAAGCATAGGAATGAAAAGAAAGAAAGGAAGGAAAGGCATGGAAAGGAAGGAAAGGAAAGAAAGGAAATAAAGATAAAGGAAGGTAAAAAGAAAAGCGAAAGGAATGAAAGAAAATGGAAAAAAATTAAAAAGAAAGCAAAGGATGAAGAAAACAGAAAGAAAGTATGAAAAGAAAAAGAAAAGGAAAAAGAAGGAAAGAAAGGAATGAAAAACAAGAGAATGGAAAGAAAGAAAGGAAATGAAAAGCAAAGAAAAGAAAGGAAAGAAAGAAAGGAATGGAAGGAAGGAAAAAAGAATGAAGGAAAGAAAGAAAAAGAAAGGAAAGAAAGAAAGGAATGAAAGGAAAGAAAGGAAGGAAAAGTAAAGGGAAAACAATGAAAAGGAAAAGAAAAAAGGAAAGGAAAGAACGAAAGAAATGAAGGAAAGAAAAGAAAGAAAAGGAAAGAAAAAAGGAATGGAAAGACAATAGGAAAGGAAAGAAAAAAGGAAAGGAAAGAAAGGAGGAAAGTAAAGGGAAAACAATGAAAAGGAAAAGAAAAAAGGAAAGGAAAGAACAAAAAAATGAAAGAACGAAAGAAATGAAGGAAAGAAAAGAAAGAAAAGGAAAGAAAAAAGGAAAGAAAGAAAGTAAAAGAAAGGAAAGATAAAAAGAAAAAGAGAGGAAATAAAAGAAAGAAAGCAAAGAAAGAAAGGAAAGGAAAAAAGCAAGGAAGGAAAAGAAAGGAAAGAAAGGAAAGGAAGGAAGAGAAATGAAAGAAAAGAAAGAAAGATGGATAAGGAAACAAAGTAAAGACAGAAAGGAAGTAATGGAAAGAAAAAAGGGAAAGAAAGAAAAGATGGAAAGGCAAGGCAAGGAAAGGAAACAAAGTAAGGACAGGAAGAAAAAGATAGTAAAGGAAAGAAGGAAAGGAAAGATAGGAAAGGAAAGAAGGAAACGAAAGAAAGGAGAGAAAGGAAGGAAAAGATAAAGCACAGAATGGAACGAAAAGAAAAATGGGAATGAAAGTAAAGAAAAGAAAGAAATGAAAGTAAAGAACGGAAATAAAGGAAGGAAAGTAAAGGGAAAGCAATGAAAAGGAAAAGAAAAAAGAAAGGAAAGAACAAAGGAAATGTAAGAACGAAAGAAATGAAGGAAACGAAAGAAAGAAAAGAAAAAAAATACGGAAAGACAAAAGGAAAGAAAAAAGAAAGGAAAGAAAGTAAAAGAAAGGAAATAAAGGATAGAAAAGAAAGGAAAGAAAAGAAAGGAAATGAAAGAAAGGAAAAGAAAGGAAAGATGCGTAAAAAAGCAAAGTAAGGAAAACACAGAAAGAAAGGAAAGAACAAAGAAAAAAGGGAAAGGAAAGACTAGGAAAGGAAAGAAAGGAAATAAAGATAAAGGAAGGTAAAAAGAAAAAAGAAAGGATTGAAAGAAAATAGAAAAATGGGAAAAAATTGAAAAGAAAGTAAAGGATGAAGAAAACAGAAAGAATGTTTTAAAAAGAAAAGAAAAAGAAAAGAAATAAGAAAATGAAGGAAAAGAAAGGAATGAAAAACAAGGGAATGGAAAGAAAAGAAAGATAAAAGGAAAGAAAAGAAAAATGGGAAAGAAAGGAAAAGGAAAGACGGAGAGGATAGAAGTAAAGGAAATAAAAGAAAGGAAACGAAAGCAAAGAAAAGAAAGGAAAGAAAGAAAGGAATGGAAGGAAGGAAAGGAAAAAAGATTGGTAAGAAAGAAAGGAAAGAAAGAAAAGGAAAGGACAGGAAAGAAAGAAATGAAAGAAAGGAAAGACAGAAGAAAAAAGAAAGGAAAGAAAGAAAAGGAAAAAAGATATGGAAAGACAATAGAAAAAGGAAAGAAAAAAGAAAGGAAAGAAAGTAAAAGAAAGGAAAGGAAAAAAAAAGGAAATAAAAGAAAGAAAGCACAGAAAAGAAAGGAAAGGAAAAATAAAGGAAAGAAAAGAGAGGAAAAGAAAGGAAAGATGCATAAGAAAGCAAAGTAATGAAAAGACTGAAAGAATGGAAAGAAAGAAAGGAAAGAAAGGAAAAGAAAGGACAGGAAAGAAAGAAATGAAAGAAAGAAAGACAGAAAGGAAAGGAAAAGAAAGAAAGGGAAGAAAGAAAAAGCTAGGAAAGGAAGGAAAAGAAGGAAGAGAAATGAAAGAAAAGAAAGAAGATGCGTAAGAAAACGAAGTAAAGAAAGCAAAGGCAAGAAAGAAAGGAAAGAAAAAGAAAAAAGCATAGGAATGAAAAGAAAGAAAGGAAGGAAAGGCATGGAAAGGAAGGAAAGGAAAGAAAGGAAATAAAGATAAAGGAAGGTAAAAGAAAAGCGAAAGGAATGAAAGAAAATGGAAAAAATTAAAAAGAAAGCAAAGGATGAAGAAAACAGAAAGAAAGTATGAAAAAGAAAAAGAAAAGGAAAAAGAAGGAAAAGAAAGGAATGAAAAACAAGAGAATGGAAATGAAAGGAAAGAAAAGAAATGGAAAGAAAAGAAAGAAAGAAAGAAAGGAAGGGAAGGAAGGAAAAAAGAAAGGAAGAAAGGAAAGAAAAAGAAAGGAAAGAAAAGAAAGGAATGAAAGGAAAAGAAAGGAAGGAAAGTAAGGGAAAACAATGAAAAGGAAAAGAAAAAAGGAAAGGAAAGAACGAAAGAAATGAAGGAAAGAAAAGAAAGAAAAGGAAAGAAAAAAGGAATGGAAAGACAATAGAAAAGGAAAGAAAAAAGGAAAGGAAAGAAAGGAGGGAAAGTAAAGGGAAAACAATGAAAAGGAAAAGAAAAAAGGAAAGGAAAGAACAAAAAAATGAAAGAACGAAAGAAATGAAGGAAAGAAAAGAAAGAAAAGGAAAGAAAAAAGGAAAGAAAGAAAGTAAAAGAAAGGAAAGATAAAAAGAAAAAGAGAGGAAATAAAAGAAAGAAAGCAAAGAAAGAAAGGAAAGGAAAAAAGCAAGGAAGGAAAAGAAAGGAAAGAAAGGAAAGGAAGGAAGAGAAATGAAAGAAAAGAAAGAAAGATGGATAAGGAAACAAAGTAAAGACAGAAAGGAAGTAATGGAAAGAAAAAAGGGAAAGAAAGAAAAGATGGAAAGGCAAGGCAAGGAAAGGAAACAAAGTAAGGACAGGAAGAAAAAGATAGTAAAGGAAAGAAGGAAAGGAAAGATAGGAAAGGAAAGAAGGAAACGAAAGAAAGGAGAGAAAGGAAGGAAAAGATAAAGCACAGAATGGAACGAAAAGAAAAATGGGAAAGAAAGTAAAGAAAAGAAAGAAATGAAAGTAAAGAACGGAAATAAAGGAAGGAAAGTAAAGGGAAAGCAATGAAAAGGAAAAGAAAAAAGAAAGGAAAGAACAAAGGAAATGTAAGAACGAAAGAAATGAATGAAAGGAAAGAAAGAAAAGGGAAAAAAAATACGGAAAGACAAAAGGAAATAAAAAGGAAAGGAAAGAAAGTAAAAGAAAGGAAATAAAGGATAGAAAAAAGGAAAGAAAAGAAAGGAAATGAAAGAAAGGAAAAGAAAGGAAAGATGCGTAAAAAAGCAAAGTAAGGAAAACACAGAAAGAAAGGAAAGAACAAAGAAAAAAGGGAAAGGAAAGACTAGGAAAGGAAGAAAGGAAATAAAGATAAAGGAAGGTAAAAAGAAAAAAGAAAGGATTGAAAGAAAATAGAAAAATTGGGAAAAAATTGAAAAGAAAGTAAAGGATGAAGAAAACAGAAAGAATGTTTTAAAAAGAAAAGAAAAAGAAAAGAAATAAGAAAATGAAGGAAAAGAAAGGAATGAAAAACAAGGGAATGGAAAGAAAAGAAAGATAAAAGGAAAGAAAAGAAAAATGGGAAAGAAAGGAAAAGGAAAGACGGAGAGGATAGAAGTAAAGGAAATAAAAGAAAGGAAACGAAAGCAAAGAAAAGAAAGGAAAGAAAGAAAGGAATGGAAGGAAGGAAAGAAAAAAGATTGGTAAGAAAGAAAGGAAAGAAAGAAAAGGAAAGGACAGGAAAGAAAGAAATGAAAGAAAGGAAAGACAGAAGAAAAAAGAAAGGAAAGAAAGAAAAGGAAAAAAGATATGGAAAGACAATAGAAAAAGGAAACAAAAAAGGAAAGGAAAGAAAGTAAAAGAAAGGAAAGGAAAAAAAGAAAGGAAATAAAAGAAAGAAAGCACAGAAAAGAAAGGAAAGGAAAAATAAAGGAAAGAAAAGAGAGGAAAAGAAAGGAAAGATGCATAAGAAAGCAAAGTAATGAAAAGACTGAAAGAATGGAAAGAAAGAAAGGAAAGAAAGGAAAAGAAAGGACAGAAAGAAAGAAATGAAAGAAAGGAAAGACAGAAAGGAAAGGAAAAGAAAGAAAGGGAAAGAAAGAAAAAGCTAGGAAAGGAAGGAAAAGAAGGAAGAGAAATGAAAGAAAAGAAAGAAGATGCGTAAGAAAACGAAGTAAAGAAAGCAAAGGCAAGAAAGAAAGGAAAGAAAAAGAAAAAAGCATAGGAATGAAAAGAAAGAAAGGAAGGAAAGGCATGGAAAGGAAGGAAAGGAAAGAAAGGAAATAAAGATAAAGGAAGGTAAAAAGAAAAGCGAAAGGAATGAAAGAAAATGGAAAAATTGGAAAAAATTAAAAGAAAGCAAAGGATGAAGAAAACAGAAAGAAAGTATGAAAAAGAAAAAGAAAAGGAAAAAGAAGGAAAAGAAAGGAATGAAAAACAAGAGAATGGAAAGAAAAGAAAGATAAAGGAAAGAAAAGAAAAATGGGAAAGAAAGGAAAAGGAAATACAGAGTGGAGAGAAGTAAAGGAAATGAAAGAAAGGAAATGAAAGAAAGAAAAGAAAGGAAAGAAAGAAAGGAATGGAAGGAAGGAAAAAAGAATGGAAGGAAAGAAAGAAAAAGAAAGGAAAGAAAGAAAGGAATGAAAGGAAAGAAAGGAAGGAAAGTAAAGGGAAAACAATGAAAAGGAAAAGAAAAAAGGAAAGGAAAGAACGAAAGAAATGAAGAAAGAAAAGAAAGAAAAGGAAAGAAAAAATGAATGGAAAGACAATAGGAAAGGAAAGAAAAAAGGAAAGGAAAGAAAGGGGGGAAAGTAAAGGGAAAACAATGAAAAGGAAAAGAAAAAAGGAAAGGAAAGAACAAAAAAATGAAAGAACGAAAGAAATGAAGGAAAGAAAAGAAAGAAAAGGAAAGAAAAAAGGAAAGAAAGAAAGTAAAAGAAAGGAAAGATAAAAAGAAAAAGAGAGGAAATAAAAGAAAGAAAGCAAAGAAAGAAAGGAAAGGAAAAAAGCAAGGAAGGAAAAGAAAGGAAAGAAAGGAAAGGAAGGAAGAGAAATGAAAGAAAAGAAAGAAAGATGGATAAGGAAACAAAGTAAAGACAGAAAGGAAGTAATGGAAAGAAAAAAGGGAAAGAAAGAAAAGATGGAAAGGCAAGGCAAGGAAAGGAAACAAAGTAAGGACAGGAAGAAAAAGATAGTAAAGGAAAGAAGGAAAGGAAAGATAGGAAAGGAAAGAAGGAAACGAAAGAAAGGAGAGAAAGGAAGGAAAAGATAAAGCACAGAATGGAACGAAAAGAAAAATGGGAAAGAAAGTAAAGAAAAGAAAGAAATGAAAGTAAAGAACGGAAATAAAGGAAGGAAAGTAAAGGGAAAGCAATGAAAAGGAAAAGAAAAAAGAAAGGAAAGAACAAAGGAAATGTCAGAACGAAAGAAATGAAGGAAAGGAAAGAAAGAAAGGGAAAAAAATACGGAAAGACAAAAGGAAAGAAAAAAAGAAAGGAAAGAAAGTAAAAGAAAGGAAATAAAGGATAGAAAAGAAATGAAAGAAAGAAAGGAAATGAAAGAAAGGAAAAGAAAGGAAAGATGCGTAAAAAAGCAAAGTAAGGAAAACACAGAAAGAAAGGAAAGAACAAAGAAAAAAGGAAAGGAAAGACTAGGAAAGGAAAGAAAGGAAATAAAGATAAAGGAAGGTAAAAAGAAAAAAGAAAGGATTGAAAGAAAATAGAAAAATTGGGAAAAAATTGAAAAGAAAGTAAAGGATGAAGAAAACAGAAAGAATGTTTAAAAAGAAAAGAAAAAGAAAAGAAATAAGAAAATGAAGGAAAAGAAAGGAATGAAAAAACAAGGGAATGGAAAGAAAAGAAAGATTAAAGGAAAGAAAAGAAAAATGGGAAAGAAAGGAAAAGGAAAGACGGAGAGGATAGAAGTAAAGGAAATAAAGAAAGGAAACGAAAGCAAAGAAAAGAAAGGAAAGAAAGAAAGGAATGGAAGGAAGGAAAGGAAAAAGATTGGTAAGAAAGAAAGGAAAGAAAGAAAAGGAAAGACAGGAAAGAAAGAAATGAAAGAAAGGAAAGACTGAAGAAAAAAGAAAGGAAAGAAAGAAAAGAAAAAAAGATATGGAAAGACAATAGAAAAAGGAAAGAAAAAAGAAAGGAAAGAAAGTAAAAGAAAGGAAAGGAAAAAAAGAAAGGAAATAAAAGAAAGAAAGCACAGAAAAGAAAGGAAAGGAAAAATAAAGGAAAGAAAAGAGAGGAAAAGAAAGGAAAGATGCATAAGAAAGCAAAGTAATGAAAAGACTGAAAGAATGGAAAGAAAGAAGGAAAGAAAGGAAAAGAAAGGACAGGAAAGAAAGAAATGAAAGAAAGGAAAGACAGAAAGGAAAGGAAAAGAAAGAAAGGGAAGAAAGAAAAAGCTAGAAAAGGAAGGAAAAGAAGGAAGAGAAATGAAAGAAAAGAAAGAAGATGCGTAAGAAAACGAAGTAAAGAAAGCAAAGGCAAGAAAGAAAGGAAAGAAAAAGAAAAAAGCATAGGAATGAAAAGAAAGAAAGGAAGGAAAGGCATGGAAAGGAAGGAAATGAAAGAAAGGAAATAAAGATAAAGGAAGGTAAAAGAAAAGCGAAAGGAATGAAACAAAAATGGAAAAAATTAAAAAGAAAGCAAAGGATGAAGAAAACAGAAAGAAAGTATGAAAAAGAAAAAGAAAAGGAAGAAAAAGAAAGGAAAAGAAAAGGAATGAAAAACAAGAGAATGGAAATGAAAGAAAGGAAATGAAAGCAAAGAAAAGAAAGGAAAGAAAGAAAGGAATGGAAGGAAGGAAAAAAGAATGAAGGAAAGAAAAGAAAGGAAAGAAAGAAAGGAATGAAAGGAAAGAAAGGAAGGAAAGTAAAGGGAAAACAATGAAAAGGAAAAGAAAAAAGGAATGGAAAGAACGAAAGAAATGAAGGAAAGAAAAGAAAGAAAAGGAAAGAAAAAAGGAATGGAAAGACAATAGGAAAGGAAAGAAAAAAGGAAAGGAAAGAAAGGAGGGAAAGTAAAGGGAAAACAATGAAAAGGAAAAGAAAAAAGGAAAGGAAAGAACAAAAAATGAAAGAACGAAAGAAATGAAGGAAAGAAAAGAAAGAAAAGGAAAGAAAAAAGGAAAGAAAGAAAGTAAAAGAAAGGAAAGATAAAAGAAAAAGAGAGGAAATAAAAGAAAGAAAGCAAAGAAAGAAAGGAAAGAAAAAAGCAAGGAAGGAAAAGAAAGGAAAGAAAGGAAAGGAAGAAGAGAAATGAAAGAAAAGAAAGAAAGATGGATAAGGAAACAAAGTAAAGACAGAAAGGAAGTAATGGAAAGAAAAAAGGGAAAGAAAGAAAAGATGGAAAGGCAAGGCAAGGAAAGGAAACAAAGTAAGGACAGGAAGAAAAGATAGTAAAGGAAAGAAGGAAAGGAAAGATAGGAAAGGAAAGAAGGAAACGAAAGAAAGGAGAGAAAGGAAGGAAAAGATAAAGCACAGAATGGAACGAAAAGAAAAAATGGGAAAGAAAGTAAAGAAAAGAAAGAAATGAAAGTAAAGAACGGAAATAAAGGAAGGAAAGTAAAGGGAAAGCAATGAAAAGGTAAAGAAAAAAGAAAGAAAAGAACAAAGGAAATGTAAGAACGAAAGAAATGAAGGAAGGAAAGAAAGAAAAGGGAAAAAAATACGGAAAGACAAAAGGAAAGAAAAAAGGAAAGGAAAGAAAGTAAAAGAAAGGAAATAAAGGATAGAAAAGAAAGGAAAGAAAAGAAAGGAAATGAAAGAAAGGAAAAGAAAGGAAAGATGCGTAAAAAAGCAAAGTAAGGAAAACACAGAAAGAAAGGAAAGAACAAAGAAAAAAGGGAAAGGAAAGACTAGGAAAGGAAAGAAAGGAAATAAAGATAAAGGAAGGTAAAAAGAAAAAGAAAGGATTGAAAGAAAATAGAAAAATTGGGAAAAAATTGAAAAGAAAGTAAAGGATGAAGAAAACAGAAAGAATGTTTTAAAAGAAAAGAAAAAGAAAAGAAATAAGAAAATGAAGGAAAAGAAAGGAATGAAAAACAAGGGAATGGAAAGAAAAGAAAGATAAAAGGAAAGAAAAGAAAAATGGGAAAGAAAGGAAAAGGAAAGACGGAGAGGATAGAAGTAAAGGAAATAAAAGAAAGGAAACGAAAGCAAAGAAAAGAAAGGAAAGAAAGAAAGGAATGGAAGGAAGGAAAGGAAAAAAAGATTGGTAAGAAAGAAAGGAAAAGAAAGCAAAGAAAAGAAAGGAAAGAAAGAAATGAAAGAAAGGAAAGACAGAAGAAAAAAGAAAGGAAAGAAAGAAAAGGAAAAAAGATATGGAAAGACAATAGAAAAAGGAAAGAAAAAAGGAAAGGAAAGAAAGTAAAAGAAAGGAAAGGAAAAAAAGAAAGGAAATAAAAGAAAGAAAGCACAGAAAAGAAAGGAAAGGAAAAATAAAGGAAAGAAAAGAGAGGAAAAGAAAGGAAATATGCATAAGAAAGCAAAGTAATGAAAAGACTGAAAGAATGGAAAGAAAGAAAGGAAAGAAAGGAAAAGAAAGGAAAGGAAAGAAAGAAATGAAAGAAAGAAAGACAGAAAGGAAAGGAAAAGAAAGAAAGGGAAGAAAGAAAAAGCTAGGAAAGGAAGGAAAAGAAGGAGAGAAATGAAAGAAAAGAAAGAAGATGCGTAAGAAACGAAGTAAAGAAAGCAAAGGCAAGAAAGAAAGGAAAGAAAAAGAAAAAAAGCATAGGAATGAAAAGAAAGAAAGGAAGGAAAGGCATGGAAAGGAAGGAAAGGAAAGAAAGGAAATAAAGATAAAGGAAGGTAAAAAGAAAAGCGAAAGGAATGAAAGAAAATGGAAAAATTGGGAAAAAATTAAAAAGAAAGCAAAGGATGAAGAAAACAGAAAGAAAGTATGAAAAAGAAAAAGAAAAGGAAAAGAAGGAAAAGAAAGGAATGAAAAACAAGAGAATGGAAAGAAAAGAAAGATAAAGGAAAGAAAAGAAAAATGGGAAGAAAGGAAAAGGAAATACAGAGTGGAGAGAAGTAAAGGAAATGAAAGAAAGGAAATGAAAGCAAAGAAAAGAAAGAAAGAAAGAAAGAATGGAAGGAAGGAAAAAAGAATGGAAGGAAAGAAAGAAAAAGAAAGGAAAGAAAGAAAGGAATGAAAGGAAAGAAAGGAAGGAAAGTAAAGGGAAAACAATGAAAAGAAAAGAAAAAAGGAAAGGAAAGAACGAAAGAAATGAAGGAAAGAAAAGAAAGAAAAGGAAAGAAAAAAGGAATGGAAAGACAATAGGAAAGGAACGAAAAAAGGAAAGGAAAGAAAGGAGGGAAAGTAAAGGGAAAACAATGAAAAGGAAAAGAAAAAAGGAAAGGAAAGAACAAAAAAATGAAAGAACGAAAGAAATGAAGGAAAGAAAAGAAAGAAAAGGAAAGAAAAAAGGAAAGAAAGAAAGTAAAAGAAAGGAAAGATAAAAAGAAAAAGAGAGGAAATAAAAAAAAGAAAGCAAAGAAAGAAAGGAAAGAAAAAAGCAAGGAAGGAAAAGAAAGGAAAGAAAGAAAGGAAGGAAGAGAAATGAAAGAAAAGAAAGAAAGATGGATAAGGAAACAAAGTAAAGACAGAAAGGAAGTAATGGAAAGAAAAAAGGGAAAGAAAGAAAAGATGGAAAGGCAAGGCAAGGAAAGGAAACAAAGTAAGGACAGGAAGAAAAAGATAGTAAAGGAAAGAAGGAAAGGAAAGATAGGAAAGGAAAGAAGGAAACGAAAGAAAGGAGAGAAAGGAAGGAAAAGATAAAGCACAGAATGGAACGAAAAGAAAAATGGGAAAGAAAGTAAAGAAAAGAAAGAAATGAAAGTAAAGAACGGAAATAAAGGAAGGAAAGTAAAGGGAAAGCAATGAAAAGGAAAAGAAAAAAGAAAGGAAAGAACAAAGGAAATGTCAGAACGAAAGAAATGAAGAAAGGAAAGAAAGAAAAGGGAAAAAAATACGGAAAGACAAAAGGAAAAAAAAAGGAAAGGAAAGAAAGTAAAAGAAAGGAAATAAAGGATAGAAAAGAAAGAAAGAAAAGAAAGGAAATGAAAGAAAGGAAAAGAAAGGAAAGATGCGTAAAAAAGCAAAGTAAGGAAAACACAGAAAGAAAGGAAAGAACAAAGAAAAAAGGGAAAGGAAAGACTAGGAAAGGAAAGAAAGGAAATAAAGATAAAGGAAGGTAAAAAGAAAAAAGAGAGGATTGAAAGAAAATAGAAAAATTGGGAAAAAATTGAAAAGAAAGTAAAGGATGAAGAAAACAGAAAGAATGTTTTAAAAAAAAAAGAAAAAGAAAAGAAATAAGAAAATGAAGGAAAAGAAAGGAATGAAAAACAAGGGAATGGAAAGAAAAGAAAGATAAAAGGAAAGAAAAGAAAAATGGGAAAGAAAGGAAAAGGAAAGACGGAGAGGATAGAAGTAAAGGAAATAAAAGAAAGGAAACGAAAGCAAAGAAAAGAAAGAAAGAAAGAAAGGAATGGAAGGAAGGAAAGGAAAAAAGATGGGTAAGAAAGAAAGGAAAGAAAGAAAAGGAAAGGACAGGAAAGAAACAAATGAAAGAAAGGAAAGACAGAAGAAAAAAGAAAGGAAAGAAAGAAAAGGAAAAAAGATATGGAAAGACAATAGAAAAAGGAAAGAAAAAAGGAAAGGAAAGAAAGTAAAAGAAAGGAAAGGAAAAAAAGAAAGGAAATAAAAGAAAGAAAGCACAGAAAAGAAAGGAAAGGAAAAATAAAGGAAAGAAAAGAGAGGAAAAGAAAGGAAAGATGCATAAGAAAGCAAAGTAATGAAAAGACTGAAAGAATGGAAAGAAAGAAAGGAAAGAAAGGAAAAGAAAGGACAGGAAAGAAAGAAATGAAAGAAAGGAAAGACAGAAAGGAAAGGAAAAGAAAGAAAGGAAGAAAGAAAAAGCTAGGAAAGGAAGGAAAAGAAGGAAGAGAAATGAAAGAAAAGAAAGAAGATGCGTAAGAAAACGAAGTAAAGAAAGCAAAGGCAAGAAAGAAAGGAAAGAAAAAGAAAAAAGCATAGGAATGAAAAGAAAGAAAGGAAGGAAAGGCATGGAAAGGAAGGAAAGGAAAGAAAGGAAATAAAGATAAAGGAAGGTAAAAAGAAAAGCGAAAGGAATGAAAGAAAATGGAAAAAATTTAAAAAGAAAGCAAAGGATGAAGAAAACAGAAAGAAAGTATGAAAAAGAAAAAGAAAAGGAAAAAGAAGGAAAAGAAAGGAATGAAAAACAAGAGAATGGAAATGAAAGAAAAGGAAAGAAAGGAAAGAAAAGAAAGGAAAAGAAAGAAAGGAATGGAAGGAAAGGAAAAAAGAATGGAAGGAAAGAAGAAAAGAAAGGAAGGAAAGGAAAGAAAAGAATGAAAGGAAAGAAAGGAAGGAAAGGAAAGAAAAGAATGAAAAGGAAAGAAAAAAGGAATGGAAAGAACGAAAGAAATGAAGGAAAGAAAAGAAAGAAAAGGAAAGAAAAAAGGAATGGAAAGACAATAGGAAGGAAAGAAAAAAGGAAAGGAAAGAAAGGAGGGAAAGTAAAGGGAAAACAATGAAAAGGAAAAGAAAAAAGGAAAGGAAAGAACAAAAAAATGAAAGAACGAAAGAAATGAAGGAAAGAAAAGAAAGAAAAGGAAAGAAAAAAGGAAAGAAAGAAAGTAAAAGAAAGGAAAGATAAAAAGAAAAAGAGAGGAAATAAAAGAAAGAAAGCAAAGAAAGAAAGGAAAGGAAAAAAGCAAGGAAGGAAAAGAAAGGAAAGAAAGGAAAGGAAGGAAGAGAAATGAAAGAAAAGAAAGAAAGATGGATAAGGAAACAAAGTAAAGACAGAAAGGAAGTAATGGAAAGAAAAAAGGGAAAGAAAGAAAAGATGGAAAGGCAAGGCAAGGAAAGGAAACAAAGTAAGGACAGGAAGAAAAAGATAGTAAAGGAAAGAAGGAAAGGAAAGATAGGAAAGGAAAGAAGGAAACGAAAGAAAGGAGAGAAAGGAAGGAAAAGATAAAGCACAGAATGGAACGAAAAGAAAAATGGGAAAGAAAGTAAAGAAAAGAAAGAAATGAAAGTAAAGAACGGAAATAAAGGAAGGAAAGTAAAGGGAAAGCAATGAAAAGGTAAAGAAAAAAGAAAGAAAGAACAAAGGAAATGTAAGAACGAAAGAAATGAAGGAAAGGAAAGAAAGAAAAGGGAAAAAAAATACGGAAAGACAAAAAGGAAAGAAAAAAAGGAAAGGAAAGAAAGTAAAAGAAAGGAAATAAAGGATAGAAAAGAAAGGAAAGAAAAGAAAGGAAATGAAAGAAAGGAAAAGAAAGGAAAGATGCGTAAAAAAGCAAAGTAAGGAAAACACAGAAAGAAAGGAAAGAACAAAGAAAAAAGGGAAAGGAAAGACTAGGAAAGGAAAGAAAGGAAATAAAGATAAAGGAAGGTAAAAGAAAAAAGAAAGGATTGAAAGAAAATAGAAAAATTGGGAAAAAATTGAAAAGAAAGTAAAGGATGAAGAAAACAGAAAGAATGTTTTAAAAAGAAAAGAAAAAGAAAAGAAAAAGAAAATGAAGGAAAAGAAAGGAATGAAAAACAAGGGAATGGAAAGAAAAGAAAGATAAAAGGAAAGAAAAGAAAAATGGGAAAGAAAGGAAAAGGAAAGACGGAGAGGATAGAAGTAAAGGAAATAAAAGAAAGGAAACGAAAGCAAAGAAAAGAAAGGAAAGAAAGAAAGGAATGGAAGGAAGGAAAGGAAAAAAGATTGGTAAGAAAGAAAGGAAAGAAAGAAAAGGAAAGGACAGGAAAGAAAGAAATGAAAGAAAGGAAAGACAGAAGAAAAAAGAAAGGAAAGAAAGAAAAGGAAAAACGATATGGAAAGACAATAGAAAAAGGAAAGAAAAAAGGAAAGGAAAGAAAGTAAAAGAAAGGAAAGGAAAAAAAGAAAGGAAATAAAAGAAAGAAAGCACAGAAAAGAAAGGAAAGGAAAAATAAAGGAAAGAAAAGAGAGGAAAAGAAAGGAAAGATGCATAAGAAAGCAAAGTAATGAAAAGACTGAAAGAATGGAAAGAAAGAAAGGAAAGAAAGGAAAAGAAAGGACAGGAAAGAAAGAAATGAAAGAAAGGAAAGACAGAAAGGAAAGGAAAAGAAAGAAAGGGAAGAAAGAAAAAGCTAGGAAAGGAAGGAAAAGAAGGAAGAGAAATGAAAGAAAAGAAAGAAGATGCGTAAGAAAACGAAGTAAAGAAAGCAAAGGCAAGAAAGAAAGGAAAGAAAAAGAAAAAAGCATAGGAATGAAAAGAAAGAAAGGAAGGAAAGGCATGGAAAGGAAGGAAAGGAAAGAAAGGAAATAAAGATAAAGGAAGGTAAAAAGAAAAGCGAAAGGAATGAAAGAAAATGGAAAAATTGGGAAAAAATTAAAAAGAAAGCAAAGGATGAAGAAAACAGAAAGAAAGTATGAAAAAGAAAAAGAAAAGGAAAAAGAAGGAAAAGAAAGGAATGAAAAACAAGAGAATGGAAAGAAAAGAAAGATAAAGGAAAGAAAAGAAAAATGGGAAAGAAGGAAAAGGAAATACAGAGTGGAGAGAAGTAAAGGAAATGAAAGAAAGGAAATGAAAGCAAAGAAAAGAAAGGAAAGAAAGAAAGGAATGGAAGGAAGGAAAAAAGAATGGAAGGAAAGAAAGAAAAAGAAAGGAAAGAAAGAAAGGAATGAAAGGAAAGAAAGGAAGGAAAGTAAAGGGAAACAATGAAAAGGAAAAGAAAAAAGGAAAGGAAAGAACGAAAGAAATGAAGGAAAGAAAAGAAAGAAAAGGAAAGAAAAAAGGAATGGAAAGACAATAGGAAAGGAACGAAAAAAGGAATGGAAAGAAAGGAGGGAAAGTAAAGGGAAAACAATGGAAAGGAAAAGAAAAAAGGAAAGGAAAGAACAAAAAAATGAAAGAACGAAAGAAATGAAGGAAAGAAAAGAAAGAAAAGGAAAGAAAAAAGGAAAGAAAGAAAGGAAAAGAAAGGAAAGATAAAAAGAAAAAGAGAGGAAATAAAAGAAAGAAAGCAAAGAAAGAAAGGAAAGGAAAAAAAAGCAAGGAAGGAAAAGAAAGGAAAGAAAGGAAAGGAAGGAAGAGAAATGAAAGAAAGAAAGAAAGATGGATAAGGAAACAAAGTAAAGACAGAAAGGAAGTAATGGAAAGAAAAAAGGGAAAGAAAGAAAAGATGGAAAGGCAAGGCAAGGAAAGGAAACAAAGTAAGGACAGGAAGAAAAAGATAGTAAAGGAAAGAAGGAAAGGAAAGATAGGAAGGAAAGAAGGAAACGAAAGAAAGGAGAGAAAGGAAGGAAAAGATAAAGCACAGAATGGAACGAAAAGAAAAATGGGAAAGAAAGTAAAGAAAGAAATGAAAGTAAAGAACGGAAATAAAGGAAGGAAAGTAAAGGGAAAGCAATGAAAAGGAAAAGAAAAAAGAAAGGAAAGAACAAAGGAAATGTAAGAACGAAAGAAATGAATGAAAGGAAAGAAAGAAAGGGAAAAAAAATACGGAAAGACAAAAGGAATGAAAAAAGGAAAGGAAAGAAAGTAAATGAAAGGAAATAAAGGATAGAAAAGAAAGGAAAGAAAAGAAAGGAAATGAAAGAAAGGAAAAGAAAGGAAAGATGCGTAAAAAAAGCAAAGTAAGGAAAACACAGAAAGAAAGGAAAGAACAAAGAAAAAAGGGAAAGGAAAGACTAGGAAAGGAAAGAAAGGAAATAAAGATAAAGGAAGGTAAAAAGAAAAAAGAAAGGATTGAAAGAAAATAGAAAAATTGGGAAAAATTGAAAAGAAAGTAAAGGATGAAGAAAACAGAAAGAATGTTTTAAAAGAAAAGAAAAAGAAAAGAAATAAGAAAATGAAGGAAAAGAAAGGAATGAAAAACAAGGGAATGGAAAGAAAAGAAAGATAAAAGGAAAGAAAAGAAAAATGGGAAAGAAAGGAAAAGGAAAGACGGAGAGGATAGAAGTAAAGGAAATAAAAGAAAGGAAACGAAAGCAAAGAAAAGAAAGGAAAGAAAGAAAGGAATGGAAGGAAGGAAAGGAAAAAAGATTGGTAGAAAGAAAGGAAAGAAAGAAAAGAAAGGACAGGAAAGAAAGAAATGAAAGAAAGGAAAGACAGAAGAAAAAAGAAAGGAAAGAAAGAAAAGGAAAAAAGATATGGAAAGACAATAGAAAAGGAAAGAAAAAAGGAAAGGAAAGAAAGTAAAAGAAAGGAAAGAAAAAAAGAAAGGAAATAAAAGAAAGAAAGCACAGAAAAGAAAGGAAAGGAAAAATAAAGGAAAGAAAAGAGAGGAAAAGAAAGGAAAGATGCATAAGAAAGCAAAGTAATGAAAAGACTGAAAGAATGGAAAGAAAGAAAGGAAAGAAAGGAAAAGAAAGGACAGGAAAGAAAGAAATGAAAGAAAGGAAAGACAGAAAGGAAAGAAAAGAAAGAAAGGGAAGAAAGAAAAAGCTAGGAAAGGAAGGAAAAGAAGGAAGAGAAATGAAAGAAAAGAAAGAAGATGCGTAAGAAAACGAAGTAAAGAAAGCAAAGGCAAGAAAGAAAGGAAAGAAAAAGAAAAAAGCATAGGAATGAAAAGAAAGAAAGGAAGGAAAGGCATGGAAAGGAAGGAAATGAAAGAAAGGAAATAAAGATAAAGGAAGGTAAAAAGAAAAGCGAAAGGAATGAAAGAAAATGGAAAAAATTAAAAAGAAAGCAAAGGATGAAGAAAACAGAAAGAAAGTATGAAAAAGAAAAAGAAAAGGAAAAAGAAGGAAAAGAAAGGAATAAAAAACAAGAGAATGGAAATGAAAGAAAGGAAATGAAAGCAAAGAAAAGAAAGGAAAGAAAGAAAGGAATGGAAGGAAGGAAAAAAGAATGGATGGAAAGAAAGAAAAAGAAAGGAAAGAAAGAAAGAATGAAAGGAAAGAAAGGAAGGAAAGTAAAGGGAAAACAATGAAAAGGAAAAGAAAAAAGGAATGGAAAGAACGAAAGAAATGAAGGAAAGAAAAGAAAGAAAAGGAAAGAAAAAAGGAATGGAAAGACAATAGGAAAGGAAAGAAAAAAGGAAAGGAAAGAAAGGAGGGAAAGTAAAGGGAAAACAATGAAAAGGAAAAGAAAAAAGGAAGGAAAGAACAAAAAAATGAAAGAACGAAAGAAATGAAGGAAAGAAAAGAAAGAAAAGGAAAGAAAAAAGGAGAAAGAAAGTAAAAGAAAGGAAAGATAAAAAGAAAAAGAGAGGAAATAAAAGAAAGAAAGCAAAGAAAGAAAGGAAAGAAAAAAGCAAGGAAGGAAAAGAAAGGAAAGAAAGGAAAGGAAGGAAGAGAAATGAAAGAAAAGAAAGAAAGATGGATAAGGAAACAAAGTAAAGACAGAAAGGAAGTAATGGAAAGAAAAAAGGGAAAGAAAGAAAAGATGGAAAGGCAAGGCAAGGAAAGGAAACAAAGTAAGGACAGGAAGAAAAAGATAGTAAAGGAAAGAAGGAAAGGAAAGATAGGAAAGGAAAGAAGGAAACGAAAGAAAGGAGAGAAAGGAAGGAAAAGATAAAGCACAGAATGGAACGAAAAGAAAAATGGGAAAGAAAGTAAAGAAAAGAAAGAAATGAAAGTAAAGAACGGAAATAAAGGAAGGAAAGTAAAGGGAAAGCAATGAAAAGGTAAAGAAAAAAGAAAGGAAAGAACAAAGGAAATGTAAGAACGAAAGAAATGAAGGAAAGGAAAGAAAGAAAAGGGAAAAAAATACGGAAAGACAAAAGGAAATAAAAAGGAAAGGAAAGAAAGTAAAAGAAAGGAAATAAAGGATAGAAAAGAAAGGAAAGAAAAGAAAGGAAATGAAAGAAAGGAAAAGAAAGGAAAGATGCGTAAAAAAGCAAAGTAAGGAAAACACAGAAAGAAAGGAAAGAACAAAGAAAAAAGGGAAAGGAAAGACTAGGAAAGGAAAGAAAGGAAATAAAGATAAAGGAAGGTAAAAAGAAAAAGAAAGGATTGAAAGAAAATAGAAAAATTGGGAAAAAATTGAAAAGAAAGTAAAGGATGAAGAAAACAGAAAGAATGTTTTAAAAAGAAAAGAAAAAGAAAAGAAATAAGAAAATGAAGGAAAAGAAAGGAATGAAAAACAAGGGAATGGAAAGAAAAGAAAGATAAAAGGAAAGAAAAGAAAAATGGGAAAGAAAGGAAAAGGAAAGACGGAGAGGATAGAAGTAAAGGAAATAAAAGAAAGGAAACGAAAGCAAAGAAAAGAAAGGAAAGAAAGAAAGGAATGGAAGGAAGGAAAGGAAAAAAGATTGGTAAGAAAGAAAGGAAAGAAAGAAAGGAAAGGACAGGAAAGAAAGAAATGAAAGAAAGGAAAGACTGAAGAAAAAAGAAAGGAAGAAAGAAAAGGAAAAAAGATATGGAAAGACAATAGAAAAAGGAAAGAAAAAAGGAAAGGAAAGAAAGTAAAAGAAAGGAAAGGAAAAAAAGAAAGGAAATAAAAGAAAGAAAGCACAGAAAAGAAAGGAAAGGAAAAATAAAGGAAAGAAAAGAGAGGAAAAGAAAGGAAATATGCATAAGAAAGCAAAGTAATGAAAAGACTGAAAGAATGGAAAGAAAGAAAGGAAAGAAAGGAAAAGAAAGGACAGGAAAGAAAGAAATGAAAGAAAGGAAAGACAGAAAGGAAAGGAAAAGAAAGAAAGGGAAGAAAGAAAAAGCTAGGAAAGGAAGGAAAAGAAGGAAGAGAAATGAAAGAAAAGAAAGAAGATGCGTAAGAAAACGAAGTAAAGAAAGCAAAGGCAAGAAAGAAAGGAAAGAAAAAGAAAAAAGCATAGGAATGAAAAGAAAGAAAGGAAGGAAAGGCATGGAAAGGAAGGAAAGGAAAGAAAGGAAATAAAGATAAAGGAAGGTAAAAAGAAAAGCGAAAGGAATGAAAGAAAATGGAAAAATTGGGAAAAAATTAAAAGAAAGCAAAGGATGAAGAAAACAGAAAGAAAGTATGAAAAGAAAAAGAAAAGGAAAAAGAAGGAAAAGAAAGGAATGAAAAACAAGAGAATGGAAAGAAAAGAAAGATAAAGGAAAGAAAAGAAAAATGGGAAAGAAAGGAAAAGGAAATACAGAGTGGAGAGAAGTAAAGGAAATGAAAGAAAGGAAATGAAAGCAAAGAAAAGAAAGGAAAGAAAGAAAGGAATGGAAGGAAGGAAAAAGAATGGAAGGAAAGAAAGAAAAAGAAAGGAAAGAAAGAAAGGAATGAAAGGAAAGAAAGGAAGGAAAGTAAAGGGAAAACAATGAAAAGGAAAAGAAAAAAGGAAAGGAAAGAACGAAAGAAATGAAGGAAAGAAAAGAAAGAAAAGGAAAGAAAAAAGGAATGGAAAGACAATAGGAAAGGAAAGAAAAAAGGAAAGGAAAGAAAGGAGGGAAAGTAAAGGGAAAACAATGGAAAGGAAAAGAAAAAAGGAAAGGAAAGAACAAAAAAATGAAAGAACGAAAGAAATGAAGGAAAGAAAAGAAAGAAAAGGAAAGAAAAAGGAAAGAAAGAAAGTAAAAGAAAGGAAAGATAAAAAGAAAAAGAGAGGAAATAGAAGAAAGAAAGCAAAGAAAGAAGGAAAGGAAAAAAGCAAGGAAGGAAAAGAAAGGAAAGAAAGGAAAGGAAGGAAGAGAAATGAAAGAAAAGAAAGAAAGATGGATAAGGAAACAAAGTAAAGACAGAAAGGAAGTAATGGAAAGAAAAAAGGGAAAGAAAGAAAAGATGGAAAGGCAAGGCAAGGAAAGGAAACAAAGTAAGGACAGGAAGAAAAAGATAGTAAAGGAAAGAAGGAAAGGAAAGATAGGAAAGGAAAGAAGGAAACGAAAGAAAGGAGAGAAAGGAAGGAAAAGATAAAGCACAGAATGGAACGAAAAGAAAAATGGGAAAGAAAGTAAAGAAAAGAAAGAAATGAAAGTAAAGAACGGAAATAAAGGAAGGAAAGTAAAGGGAAAGCAATGAAAAGGAAAAGAAAAAGAAAGGAAAGAACAAAGGAAATGTCAGAACGAAAGAAATGAATGAAAGGAAAGAAAGAAAAGGGAAAAAAATACGGAAAGACAAAAGGAAATAAAAAAGGAAAGGAAAGAAAGTAAATGAAAGGAAATAAAGGATAGAAAAGAAATGAAAGAAAAGAAAGGAAATGAAAGAAAGGAAAAGAAAGGAAAGATGCGTAAAAAAGCAAAGTAAGGAAAACACAGAAAGAAAGGAAAGAACAAAGAAAAAAGGGAAAGGAAAGACTAGGAAAGGAAAGAAAGGAAATAAAGATAAAGGAAGGTAAAAAGAAAAAGAAAGGATTGAAAGAAAATAGAAAAATTGGGAAAAAATTGAAAAGAAAGTAAAGGATGAAGAAAACAGAAAGAATGTTTTAAAAAGAAAAGAAAAAGAAAAGAAATAAGAAAATGAAGGAAAAGAAAGGAATGAAAAACAAGGGAATGGAAAGAAAAGAAAGATAAAAGGAAAGAAAAGAAAAATGGAAAAGAAAGGAAAAGGAAAGACGGAGAGGATAGAAGTAAAGGAAATAAAAGAAAGGAAACGAAAGCAAAGAAAAGAAAGGAAAGAAAGAAAGGAATGGAAGGAAGGAAAGGAAAAAAGATTGGTTAGAAAGAAAGGAAAGAAAGAAAAGGAAAGGACAGGAAAGAAAGAAATGAAAGAAAGGAAAGACTGAAGAAAAAAGAAAGGAAAGAAAGAAAAGGAAAAAAGATATGGAAAGACAATAGAAAAAGGAAAGAAAAAAGGAAAGGAAAGAAAGTAAAAGAAAGGAAAGGAAAAAAAGAAAGGAAATAAAAGAAAGAAAGCACAGAAAAGAAAGGAAAGGAAAAATAAAGGAAAGAAAAGAGAGGAAAAGAAAGGAAAGATGCATAAGAAAGCAAAGTAATGAAAAGACTGAAAGAATGGAAAGAAAGAAAGGAAAGAAAGGAAAAGAAAGGACAGGAAAGAAAGAAATGAAAGAAAGGAAAGACAGAAAGGAAAGGAAAAGAAAGAAAGGGAAGAAAGAAAAAGCTAGGAAAGGAAGGAAAAGAAGGAAGAGAAATGAAAGAAAAGAAAGAAGATGCGTAAGAAAACGAAGTAAAGAAAGCAAAGGCAAGAAAGAAAGGAAAGAAAAAGAAAAAAGCATAGGAATGAAAAGAAAGAAAGGAAGGAAAGGCATGGAAAGGAAGGAAATGAAAGAAAGGAAATAAAGATAAAGGAAGGTAAAAGAAAAGCGAAAGGAATGAAAGAAAATGGAAAAAATTAAAAAGAAAGCAAAGGATGAAGAAAACAGAAAGAAAGTATGAAAAAGAAAAAGAAAAGGAAAAAGAAGGAAAAGAAAGGAATGAAAAACAAGAGAATGGAAATGAAAGAAAGGAAATGAAAGCAAAGAAAGAAAGGAAAGAAAGAAAGGAATGGAAGGAAGGAAAAAAGAATGGATGGAAAGAAAGAAAAAGAAAGGAAAGAAAGAAAGGAATGAAAGGAAAGAAAGGAAGGAAAGTAAAGGGAAAACAATGAAAAGGAAAAGAAAAAAGGAATGGAAAGAACGAAAGAAATGAAGGAAAGAAAAGAAAGAAAAGGAAAGAAAAAAGGAATGGAAAGACAATAGGAAAGGAAAGAAAAAAGGAAAGGAAAGAAAGGAGGGAAAGTAAAGGGAAAACAATGAAAAGGAAAAGAAAAAAGGAAAGGAAAGAACAAAAAAATGAAAGAACGAAAGAAATGAAGGAAAGAAAAGAAAGAAAAGGAAAGAAAAAAGGAAAGAAAGAAAGTAAAAGAAAGGAAAGATAAAAAGAAAAAGAGAGGAAATAAAAGAAAGAAAGCAAAGAAAGAAAGGAAAGGAAAAAAGCAAGGAAGGAAAAGAAAGGAAAGAAAGGAAAGGAAGGAAGAGAAATGAAAGAAAAGAAAGAAAGATGGATAAGGAAACAAAGTAAAGACAGAAAGGAAGTAATGGAAAGAAAAAAGGGAAAGAAAGAAAAGATGGAAAGGCAAGGCAAGGAAAGGAAACAAAGTAAGGACAGGAAGAAAAAGATAGTAAAGGAAAGAAGGAAAGGAAAGATAGGAAAGGAAAGAAGGAAACGAAAGAAAGGAGAGAAAGGAAGGAAAAGATAAAGCACAGAATGGAACGAAAAGAAAAATGGGAAAGAAAGTAAAGAAAAGAAAGAAATGAAAGTAAAGAACGGAAATAAAGGAAGGAAAGTAAAGGGAAAGCAATGAAAAGGTAAAGAAAAAAGAAAGAAAAGAACAAAGGAAATGTAAGAACGAAAGAAATGAAGGAAAGGAAAGAAAGAAAAGGGAAAAAAATACGGAAAGACAAAAGGAAAGAAAAAAGGAAAGGAAAGAAAGTAAAAGAAAGGAAATAAAGGATAGAAAAGAAATGAAAGAAAAGAAAGGAAATGAAAGAAAGGAAAAGAAAGGAAAGATGCGTAAAAAAGCAAAGTAAGGAAAACACAGAAAGAAAGGAAAGAACAAAGAAAAAAGGGAAAGGAAAGACTAGGAAAGGAAAGAAAGGAAATAAAGATAAAGGAAGGTAAAAAGAAAAAAGAAAGGATTGAAAGAAAATAGAAAAATTGGGAAAAATTGAAAAGAAAGTAAAGGATGAAGAAAACAGAAAGAATGTTTTAAAAAGAAAAGAAAAAGAAAAGAAATAAGAAAATGAAGGAAAAGAAAGGAATGAAAAACAAGGAATGGAAAGAAAAGAAAGATAAAAGGAAAGAAAAGAAAAATGGGAAAGAAAGGAAAAGGAAAGACGGAGAGGATAGAAGTAAAGGAAATAAAAGAAAGGAAACGAAAGCAAAGAAAAGAAAGGAAAGAAAGAAAGGAATGGAAGGAAGGAAAGGAAAAAGATTGGTAAGAAAGAAAGGAAAGAAAGAAAAGGAAAGGACAGGAAAGAAAGAAAAGAAAGAAAGGAAAGACAGAAGAAAAAAGAAAGGAAAGGAAGAAAAGGAAAAACGATATGGAAAGACAATAGAAAAAGGAAAGAAAAAAGGAAAGGAAAGAAAGTAAAAGAAAGGAAAGGAAAAAAAAAGAAAGAAATAAAAGAAAGAAAGCACAGAAAAGAAAGGAAAGGAAAAATAAAGGAAAGAAAAGAGAGGAAAAGAAAGGAAAGATGCATAAGAAAGCAAAGTAATGAAAAGACTGAAAGAATGGAAAGAAAGAAAGGAAAGAAAGGAAAAGAAAGGACAGGAAAGAAAGAAATGAAAGAAAGGAAAGACAGAAAGGAAAGGAAAAGAAAGAAAGGAAGAAAGAAAAAGCTAGGAAAGGAAGGAAAAGAAGGAAGAGAAATGAAAGAAAAGAAAGAAGATGCGTAAGAAAACGAAGTAAAGAAAGCAAAGGCAAGAAAGAAAGGAAAAGAAAAAGAAAAAGCATAGGAATGAAAAGAAAGAAGGAAGGAAAGGCATGGAAAGGAAGGAAAGGAAAGAAAGGAAATAAAGATAAAGGAAGGTAAAAAGAAAAGCGAAAGGAATGAAAGAAAATGGAAAAATTGGGAAAAAATTAAAAGAAAGCAAAGGATGAAGAAAACAGAAAGAAAGTATGAAAAAGAAAAAGAAAAGGAAAAAGAAGGAAAAGAAAGGAATGAAAAACAAGAGAATGGAAAGAAAAGAAAGATAAAGGAAAGAAAAGAAAAATGGGAAAGAAAGGAAAAGGAAATACAGAGTGGAGAGAAGTAAAGGAAATGAAAGAAAGGAAATGAAAGCAAAGAAAAGAAAGGAAAGAAAGAAAGGAATGGAAGGAAGGAAAAAAGAATGGAAGGAAAGAAAGAAAAAGAAAGGAAAGAAAGAAAGGAATGAAAGGAAAGAAAGGAAGGAAAGTAAAGGGAAAACAATGAAAAGGAAAAGAAAAAAGGAAAGGAAAGAACGAAAGAAATGAAGGAAAGAAAAGAAAGAAAAGGAAAGAAAAAAGGAATGGAAAGACAATAGGAAAGGAAAGAAAAAAGGAAAGGAAAGAAAGGAGGGAAAGTAAAGGGAAAACAATGAAAGGAAAAGAAAAAAGGAAAGGAAAGAACAAAAAAATGAAAGAACGAAAGAAATGAAGGAAAGAAAAGAAAGAAAAGGAAAGAAAAAAGGAAAGAAAGAAAGTAAAAGAAAGGAAAGATAAAAAGAAAAAGAGAGGAAATAGAAGAAAGAAAGCAAAGAAAGAAAGGAAAGGAAAAAAGCAAGGAAGGAAAAGAAAGGAAAGAAAGGAAAGGAAGGAAGAGAAATGAAAGAAAAGAAAGAAAGATGGATAAGGAAACAAAGTAAAGACAGAAAGGAAGTAATGGAAAGAAAAGAGGGAAAGAAAGAAAAGATGGAAAGGCAAGGCAAGGAAAGGAAACAAAGTAAGGACAGGAAGAAAAAGATAGTAAAGGAAAGAAGGAAAGGAAAGATAGGAAAGGAAAGAAGGAAACGAAAGAAAGGAGAGAAAGGAAGGAAAAGATAAAGCACAGAATGGAACGAAAAGAAAAATGGGAAAGAAAGTAAAGAAAAGAAAGAAATGAAAGTAAAGAACGGAAATAAAGGAAGGAAAGTAAGGGAAAGCAATGAAAAGGAAAAGAAAAAAGAAAGGAAAGAACAAAGGAAATGTAAGAACGAAAGAAATGAATGAAAGGAAAGAAAGAAAAGGGAAAAAAATACGGAAAGACAAAAGGAAAGAAAAAGGGAAGGAAAGAAAGTAAATGAAAGGAAATAAAGGATAGAAAAGAAAGGAAAGAAAAGAAAGGAAATGAAAGAAAGGAAAAGAAAGGAAAGATGCGTAAAAAAGCAAAGTAAGGAAAACACAGAAAGAAAGGAAAGAACAAAGAAAAAAGGGAAAGGAAAGACTAGGAAAGGAAAGAAAGGAAATAAAGATAAAGGAAGGTAAAAAGAAAAAGAAAGGATTGAAAGAAAATAGAAAAATTGGGAAAAATTGAAAAGAAAGTAAAGGATGAAGAAAACAGAAAGAATGTTTTAAAAAGAAAAGAAAAAGAAAAGAATAAGAAAATGAAGGAAAAGAAAGGAATGAAAAACAAGGGAATGGAAAGAAAAGAAAGATAAAAGGAAAGAAAAGAAAAATGGGAAAGAAAGGAAAAGGAAAGACGGAGAGGATAGAAGTAAAGGAAATAAAAGAAAGGAAACGAAAGCAAAGAAAAGAAAGGAAAGAAAGAAAGGAATGGAAGGAAGGAAAGGAAAAAAGATTGGTAAGAAAGAAAGGAAAGAAAGAAAAGGAAAGGACAGGAAAGAAAGAAATGAAAGAAAGGAAAGACAGAAGAAAAAAGAAAGGAAAGAAAGAAAAGGAAAAAAGATATGGAAAGACAATAGAAAAAGGAAAGAAAAAAGGAAAGGAAAGAAAGTAAAAGAAAGGAAAGGAAAAAAAGAAAGGAAATAAAAGAAAGAAAGCACAGAAAAGAAAGGAAAGGAAAAATAAAGGAAAGAAAAGAGAGGAAAAGAAAGGAAAGATGCATAAGAAAGCAAAGTAATGAAAAGACTGAAAGAATGGAAAGAAAGAAAGGAAAGAAAGGAAAAGAAAGGACAGGAAAGAAAGAAATGAAAGAAAGGAAAGACAGAAAGGAAAGGAAAGAAAGAAAGGGAAGAAAGAAAAAGCTAGGAAAGGAAGGAAAAGAAGGAAGAGAAATGAAAGAAAAGAAAGAAGATGCGTAAGAAAACGAAGTAAAGAAAGCAAAGGCAAGAAAGAAAGGAAAGAAAAAGAAAAAAAGCATAGGAATGAAAAGAAAGAAAGGAAGGAAAGGCATGGAAAGGAAGGAAAGGAAAGAAAGGAAATAAAGATAAAGGAAGGTAAAAGAAAAGCGAAAGGAATGAAAGAAAATGGAAAAATTGGGAAAAAATTAAAAAGAAAGCAAAGGATGAAGAAAACAGAAAGAAAGTATGAAAAAGAAAAAGAAAAGGAAAAAGAAGGAAAAGAAAGGAATGAAAAACAAGAGAATGGAAAGAAAAGAAAGATAAAGGAAAGAAAAGAAAAAATGGGAAAGAAAGGAAAAGGAAATACAGAGTGGAGAGAAGTAAGGAAATGAAAGAAAGGAAATGAAAGCAAAGAAAAGAAAGGAAAGAAAGAAAGGAATGGAAGGAAGGAAAAAAGAATGGAAGGAAAGAAAGAAAAAGAAAGGAAAGAAAGAAAGGAATGAAAGGAAAGAAAGGAAGGAAAGTAAAGGGAAAAACAATGAAAAGGAAAAGAAAAAAGGAAAGGAAAGAACGAAAGAAATGAAGGAAAGAAAAGAAAGAAAAGGAAAGAAAAAAGGAATGGAAAGACATAGGAAAGGAAAGAAAAAAGGAAAGGAAAGAAAGGAGGGAAAGTAAAGGGAAAACAATGAAAAGGAAAAGAAAAAAGGAAAGGAAAGAACAAAAAAATGAAAGAACGAAAGAAATGAAGGAAAGAAAAAGAAAGAAAAGGAAAGAAAAAAGGAAAGAAAGAAAGTAAAAGAAAGGAAAGATAAAAAGAAAAAGAGAGGAAATAAAAGAAAGAAAGCAAAGAAAGAAAGGAAAGGAAAAAAGCAAGGAAGGAAAAGAAAGGAAAGAAAGGAAAGGAAGGAAGAGAAATGAAAGAAAAGAAAGAAAGATGGATAAGGAAACAAAGTAAAGACAGAAAGGAAGTAATGGAAAGAAAAAAGGGAAAGAAAGAAAAGATGGAAAGGCAAGGCAAGGAAAGGAAACAAAGTAAGGACAGGAAGAAAAGATAGTAAAGGAAAGAAGGAAAGGAAAGATAGGAAAGGAAAGAAGGAAACGAAAGAAAGGAGAGAAAGGAAGGAAAAGATAAAGCACAGAATGGAACGAAAAGAAAAATGGGAAAGAAAGTAAAGAAAAGAAAGAAATGAAAGTAAAGAACGGAAATAAAGGAAGGAAAGTAAAGGGAAAGCAATGAAAAGGAAAAGAAAAAAGAAAGGAAAGAACAAAGGAAATGTAAGAACGAAAGAAATGAAGGAAACGAAAGAAAGAAAAGGGAAAAAAATACGGAAAGACAAAAGGAAAGAAAAAAGGAAGGAAAGAAAGTAAAAGAAAGGAAATAAAGGATAGAAAAGAAAGGAAAGAAAAGAAAGGAAATGAAAGAAAGGAAAAGAAAGGAAAGATGCGTAAAAAAGCAAAGTAAGGAAAACACAGAAAGAAAGGAAAGAACAAAGAAAAAAGGGAAAGGAAAGACTAGGAAAGGAAAGAAAGGAAATAAAGATAAAGGAAGGTAAAAAGAAAAAAGAAAGGATTGAAAGAAAATAGAAAAATTGGGAAAAAATTGAAAAGAAAGTAAAGGATGAAGAAAACAGAAAGAATGTTTTAAAAAGAAAAGAAAAAGAAAAGAAATAAGAAAATGAAGGAAAAGAAAGGAATGAAAAACAAGGGAATGGAAAGAAAAGAAAGATAAAAGGAAAGAAAAGAAAAATGGGAAAGAAAGGAAAAGGAAAGACGGAGAGGATAGAAGTAAAGGAAATAAAAGAAAGGAAACGAAAGCAAAGAAAAGAAAGGAAAGAAAGAAAGGAATGGAAGGAAGGAAAGGAAAAAAGATTGGTAAGAAAGAAAGGAAAGAAAGAAAAGGAAAGGACAGGAAAGAAAGAAATGAAAGAAAGGAAAGACAGAAGAAAAAAGAAAGGAAAGAAAGAAAAGGAAAAAAGATATGGAAAGACAATAGAAAAAGGAAAGAAAAAAGGAAAGGAAAGAAAGTAAAAGAAAGGAAAGGAAAAAAAGAAAGGAAATAAAAGAAAGAAAGCACAGAAAAGAAAGGAAAGGAAAAATAAAGGAAAGAAAAGAGAGGAAAAGAAAGGAAAGATGCATAAGAAAGCAAAGTAATGAAAAGACTGAAAGAATGGAAAGAAAGAAAGGAAAGAAAGGAAAAGAAAGGACAGGAAAGAAAGAAATGAAAGAAAGGAAAGACAGAAAGGAAAGGAAAAGAAAGAAAGGGAAGAAAGAAAAAGCTAGGAAAGGAAGGAAAAGAAGGAAGAGAAATGAAAGAAAAGAAAGAAGATGCGTAAGAAAACGAAGTAAAGAAAGCAAAGGCAAGAAAGAAAGGAAAGAAAAAGAAAAAAGCATAGGAATGAAAAGAAAGAAAGGAAGGAAAGGCATGGAAAGGAAGGAAAGGAAAGAAAGGAAATAAAGATAAAGGAAGGTAAAAAGAAAAGCGAAAGGAATGAAAGAAAATGGAAAAATTGGGAAAAAATTAAAAAGAAAGCAAAGGATGAAGAAAACAGAAAGAAAGTATGAAAAAGAAAAAGAAAAGGAAAAAGAAGGAAAAGAAAGGAATGAAAAACAAGAGAATGGAAAGAAAAGAAAGATAAAGGAAAGAAAAGAAAAATGGGAAAGAAAGGAAAAGGAAATACAGAGTGGAGAGAAGTAAAGGAAATGAAAGAAAGGAAATGAAAGCAAAGAAAAGAAAGGAAAGAAAGAAAGGAATGGAAGGAAGGAAAAAAGAATGGAAGGAAAGAAAGAAAAAGAAAGGAAAGAAAGAAAGGAATGAAAGGAAAGAAAGGAAGGAAAGTAAAGGGAAAACAATGAAAAGGAAAAGAAAAAAGGAAAGGAAAGAACGAAAGAAATGAAGGAAAGAAAAGAAAGAAAAGGAAAGAAAAAAGGAATGGAAAGACAATAGGAAAGGAAAGAAAAAAGGAAAGGAAAGAAAGGAGGGAAAGTAAAGGGAAAACAATGAAAAGGAAAAGAAAAAAGGAAAGGAAAGAACAAAAAAATGAAAGAACGAAAGAAATGAAGGAAAGAAAAGAAAGAAAAGGAAAGAAAAAAGGAAAGAAAGAAAGTAAAAGAAAGGAAAGATAAAAAGAAAAAGAGAGGAAATAAAAGAAAGAAAGCAAAGAAAGAAAGGAAAGGAAAAAAGCAAGGAAGGAAAAGAAAGGAAAGAAAGGAAAGGAAGGAAGAGAAATGAAAGAAAAGAAAGAAAGATGGATAAGGAAACAAAGTAAAGACAGAAAGGAAGTAATGGAAAGAAAAAAGGGAAAGAAAGAAAAGATGGAAAGGCAAGGCAAGGAAAGGAAACAAAGTAAGGACAGGAAGAAAAAGATAGTAAAGGAAAGAAGGAAAGGAAAGATAGGAAAGGAAAGAAGGAAACGAAAGAAAGGAGAGAAAGGAAGGAAAAGATAAAGCACAGAATGGAACGAAAAGAAAAATGGGAAAGAAAGTAAAGAAAAGAAAGAAATGAAAGTAAAGAACGGAAATAAAGGAAGGAAAGTAAAGGGAAAGCAATGAAAAGGAAAAGAAAAAAGAAAGGAAAGAACAAAGGAAATGTAAGAACGAAAGAAATGAAGGAAAGAAAGAAAGAAAAGGGAAAAAAAAATACGGAAAGACAAAAGGAAAGAAAAAAGGAAAGGAAAGAAAGTAAATGAAAGGAAATAAAGGATAGAAAAGAAAGGAAAGAAAAGAAAGGAAATGAAAGAAAGGAAAAGAAAGGAAAGATGCGTAAAAAAGCAAAGTAAGGAAAACACAGAAAGAAAGGAAAGAACAAAGAAAAAAGGGAAAGGAAAGACTAGGAAAGGAAAGAAAGGAAATAAAGATAAAGGAAGGTAAAAAGAAAAAAGAAAGGATTGAAAGAAAATAGAAAAATTGGGAAAAAATTGAAAAGAAAGTAAAGGATGAAGAAAACAGAAAGAATGTTTTAAAAAGAAAAGAAAAAGAAAAGAAATAAGAAAATGAAGGAAAAGAAAGGAATGAAAAACAAGGGAATGGAAAGAAAAGAAAGATAAAAGTAAAGAAAAGAAAAATGGGAAAGAAAGGAAAAGGAAAGACGGAGAGGATAGAAGTAAAGGAAATAAAAGAAAGGAAACGAAAGCAAAGAAAAGAAAGGAAAGAAAGAAAGGAATGGAAGGAAGGAAAGGAAAAAAGATTGGTAAGAAAGAAAGGAAAGAAAGAAAAGGAAAGGACAGGAAAGAAAGAAATGAAAGAAAGGAAAGACAGAAGAAAAAAAAAGGAAAGAAAGAAAAGGAAAAAAGATATGGAAAGACAATAGAAAAAGGAAAGAAAAAAGGAAAGGAAAGAAAGTAAAAGAAAGGAAAGGAAAAAAAGAAAGAAATAAAAGAAAGAAAGCACAGAAAAGAAAGGAAAGGAAAAATAAAGGAAAGAAAAGAGAGGAAAAGAAAGGAAAGATGCATAAGAAAGCAAAGTAATGAAAAGACTGAAAGAATGGAAAGAAAGAAAGGAAAGAAAGGAAAAGAAAGGACAGGAAAGAAAGAAATGAAAGAAAGGAAAGACAGAAAGGAAAGAAAAGAAAGAAAGGAAGAAAGAAAAAGCTAGGAAAGGAAGGAAAAGAAGGAAGAGAAATGAAAGAAAAGAAAGAAGATGCGTAAGAAAACGAAGTAAAGAAAGCAAAGGCAAGAAAGAAAGGAAAGAAAAAGAAAAAAGCATAGGAATGAAAAGAAAGAAAGGAAGGAAAGGCATGGAAAGGAAGGAAAGGAAAGAAAGGAAATAAAGATAAAGGAAGGTAAAAAGAAAAGCGAAAGGAATGAAAGAAAATGGAAAAATT
>NW_026868620.1:0-31521 GCF_020745735.1 Hemiscyllium ocellatum | reverse complement strand
TTCCCAAACATGGAAGAGTCCAACCCCTCGGTTTCAAAGATAAGGCTCAGGCATTTACAACAATCTTCAGACGCAAGTGCCACTGGATCATCTTCCTCAGTCTCCTCCTGTGCTCCCCACCATCACACACCATTCTTCAAACAATTACATTCACTCCGTCTCACATAAAGAGACACTGGACACTACAAAGGCTATGGGCCCTGCCAAGATTCTGGCACTGCTCCTGAACGCTGCTGCTCCACAACATGCCCTTCCTCGAGCCAAGTCTCCCAGGACAGTGACAAACATGGGATCTACCTGGCCATCTGCCAAATTATCCAGGTATGTCCTGCACATAAAAAGCAGGACAAATCCAACTCAGCCAATTCCACTCCCGTCTATCTCTTCCCAATCCTCGGAAAAGTGATGGAAGGGCTCACCAACAGGGCTATCGAGCAGCACCTGCTCAGCAATAACCTGCTCAGCGACACCCAGTTTGGGATCCCCAGGGTCACTCAGCTCCTGACCTCATTTTGTTGTGCCTGTGTGAGAGAGAGAGAGAGAGAGAAAGTCTGTGTGAGTGTGTGAATGTGAGAGTGAGAGAAGTGTGTGTAAGCGTGTGAGAGAGGAAGCCTTTATGTGTGTGTGTGAGAGTTGTATATGTTGTGTGTGTGTGTTGTGTTTGTGTGGGTGGAGTGTGTGTGTCTGAGAATGTGTGTGTGTGGGTGTTTGTGTCTGCGAGAGACAGAGATTGTGTGTGGGTGTATGATTGTGTGAGCATGTATGTGTGTGACAGAGAGAGAGGGTGAATTTGTATGTGTGTGAGAGTGTGTTTGTGTGTGAGAGAGAATGTGTGTGAGAGAGAGAGTGTGTGTGTGTGAGGGAGTGAATGTGTGTGTGAGAGAGAGAGCGAAAGTGTGTGTATATGATGAGAGTGTGTGAGTGTGTGTGTGTGAGGAGTGTGTGTGTGTGTGTGTGTGTTAGAGGTGAGAGAGTGTGTCAGCATGCATGTGTGTGACAGAGAGAGGGAGAATTTGTATGTGTGTGAGAGAGTATGTTTGAGTGTGTGTGTGTGAGTGTGTGTGTGAGAGAGAGAGTGAGTGTATGTGTGTGAGAGAGAGAGTGTGTTGTGTGTGTGGTGTGTGAGAGAGAGAGAGAGGAGATTTTGTGTGTGTGAGAGAGTGTGTTTGTCTGTGTGAGAGAGAGTGAGTGTGAGTGCATGTCGGTGTGTGTGTGAAAGAGTGAGAGAGAATTTGTTTGTGCGTGTGAGAGAGTATGTTTGAGTGTGTTTGTGTGTGAGTGAGACAGAAAGAGTGAGAGTGTGTGTGATAGAGAGTGTGTGTTTGTGTGCGCATGTGAGAGAGTGTGTGTGTGTGAAAGAGAGAAAGGGTGTGCGTGTGTGTGTGTGAGTGTGTGTGTGAGAGTGTGAGTGTGTATGATAGAGAGTGTGTGTTTGTCTGTTCATGTGGAGAGAGAATGTGGTTAATGTGTGTGAGAGATAGAGAGGGAGTGAGAATTTGTGTGTGTGAGAGAAACTGTGAGTGTTGTGTGTGTGTGAAAGAGTGAGACAATTTGTGTATGTGTGTGAGAGAGATGTGTGTGTGTGTGTGTGTGTGTGTGAGAGTGAGAGTGTGTGTGTGAGAGAGAGAGTGAGACTGTGTATGAGGGATTGTTGCTGAGTGTGAATGCAAGTGAGCTGCAGAAATGCGGAATTGCATTTTGTGTCTGCACAAGGGCAAGGTGACTAATTGTACAGAGTGAGAAAGAGAGCGGGAAGGCTTGGCTCAGCATCTTGTCAGGATGGCCGAGTGGTCTAAGGCGCCAGACTCAAGGAGTGTTAGTCCTTGCTCTGCATCTGGCCTTGTGAATTCTGGTCCCTTTCTAGGGGTGTGGGTTCAAATCCCACTCCTGATATGTCTCCCTTTTTCCCCAAACAAACCTTCCCACACCCACACACTCCCACCAAATTTCACATCTTCTTGGAGAGGAGTCACTCCCCTTTCCCAAACATGGAAGAGTCCAACCCCTCGGTTTCAAAGATAAGGCTCAGGCATTTACAACAATCTTCAGACGCAAGTGCCCACTGGATCATCTTCCTCAGTCTCCTCCTGTGCTCCCACCATCACACACACCATTCTTCAAACCATTACATTCACTCCGTCTCACATCAAGAGACACTGGACACTACAAAGGCTATGGGCCCTGCCAAGATTCTGGCACTGCTCCTGAACGCTGCTGCTCCACAACATGCCCTTCCTCGAGCCAAGTTCTCCCAGGACAGTGACAACACTGGGATCTACCTGGCCATCTGCCAAATTATCCAGGTATGTCCTGCACATAAAAGCAGGACAAATCCAACTCAGCCAATTCCACTCCCGTCTATCTCTTCCCAATCCTCGGAAAAGTGATGGAAGGGCTCACCAACAGGGCTATCGAGCAGCACCTGCTCAGCAATAACCTGCTCAGCGACACCCAGTTTGGGATCCCCAGGGTCACTCAGCTCCTGACCTCATTTTGTTTGTGCCTGTGTGAGAGAGAGAGAGAGAGAGAAAGTCTGTGTGAGTGTGTGAATGTGAGAGTGAGAGACAGTGTGTGTAAGCGCGTGAGAGAGGAAGCCTTTATGTGTGTGTGTGAGAGTTGTATATGTCTGTGTGTGTGTGTGTGTGTGTTGTGTGTGTGTGGTGGTGTGTGTGTGGGTGTGTTTGTGTGTGTGTCAGAGAAAGTGAGTGTGTGGGTGTTTGTGTCTGCGTGAGACAGAGAGTGTGTGGGTGTATGATTGTGTGAGTATGTATGTGTGTGACAGAGAGAGAGGGAGAATTTGTATGTGTGTGAGAGTGTGTTTGTGTGTGAGAGAGAATGTGTGTGAGAGAGAGAGTGTGTGTGTGTGAGGGAGAGAATGTGTGTGTGTGAGAGAGAGCGAAAGTGTGTGTATATGAGGGAGAGAGTGTGTGAGTGTGTGTGTGTGAGGGAGTGTGTGTGTGGTGTGTGTGTGAGAGAGAGAGTGAGTGTGTCAGCATGCATGTGTGTGACAGAGAGAGGGAGAATTTGTATGTGTGTGAGAGAGTATGTTTGAGTGTGTGTGAGAGAGAGTGTGTGTGTGCATGTGAGAGAGTGAGTGTATGTGTGAGAGAGAGAGAGAATGTGTGTGTGTGTGAGAGAGAGAGAGAGAGAGGGAGATTTTGTGTGTGTGAGAGAGTGTGTTTGTGTGAGAGAGAGTGAGTGTGAGTGCATGTCTGTGTGTGTGTGAAAGAGAGAGAGAATTTGTTTGTGCGTGAGAGAGAGTCTTATTTTTGTGAGAGAGTGTGTTTGTGTGTGAGTGAGACAGAAAGAGTGAGAGTGTGTGTGATAGAGAGTGTGTGTTTGTGTGCGCATGTGAGAGAGTGTGTGTGTGAAAGAGAGAAAGGGTGTGCGTGTGTGTGTGTGAGTGTGTGTGTGAGAGACTGAGAGTGTGTATGATAGAGAGTGTGTGTTTGTCTGTTCATGTGAGAGAGAATGTGTTAATGTGTGTGAGAGATAGAGAGGGAGTGAGAATTTGTGTGTGTGAGAGAAACTGAGAGTGTGAGTGTGTGTGTGAAAGAGAGAGACAATTTGTGTATGTGTGTGATAGAGATTGTGTGTGTGTGTGTGTGTGAGAGAGAGAGAGTGTGTGAGAGAGAGACAGACTCTATATGAGGGATTGTTGTTGAGTGTGAATGCAAGGGAGCTGCAGAAATGCGGAATTGTATTTTGTGTCTGCACAAGGGCAAGGTGACTAACTGTGCAGAGTGAGAAAGTGATAGGAAATCACCATCCTGTCAGGATGGCCGAGTGGTCTAAGGCGCCAGACTTAAGGAGTGTTAGTCCTTGCTCTGCATCTGGCCTTGTGAATTCTGGTCCCTTTCTAGGGGCGTGGGTTCCAATCCCACTCCTGACATGTCTCCCTTTTTCCCCAAACAAACCTTCCCACACCCACACACTCCCCCAAATTTCACATCTTCTTGGAGAGGAGTCACTCCCCTTCCCAAACATGGAAGAGTCCAAACCCTCGGTTTCAAAGATAAGGCTCAGGCATTTACAACAATCTTCAGACGCAAGTGCCCACTGGATCATCTTCCTCAGTCTCCTCCTGTGCTCCCCACCATCACACACACCATTCTTCAAACAATTACATTCACTCCGTCTCACATCAAAAGACACTGGACACTACAAAGGCTATGGGCCCTGCCAAGATTCTGGCACTGCTCCTGAACGCTGCTGCTCCACAACATGCCCTTCCTCGAGCCAAGTTCGCCAGGACAGTGACAACACTGGGATCTACCTGGCCATCTGCCAAATTATCCAGGTATGTCCTGCACATAAAAAGCAGGACAAATCCAAATCAGCAAATTCCACTCCCGTCTATCTCTTCCCAATCCTCGGAAAAGTGATGGAAGGGCTCACCAACAGGGCTATCGAGCAGCACCTGCTCAGCAATAACCTGCTCAGTGACACCCAGTTTGGGATGCCCCAGGGTCACTCAGCTCCTGACCTCATTTTATTTGTGTCTGTGTGTGAGAGAGAGAGAGATTGTATGTGTTGGTGAGTGTGTGCGTGTGTGTGTGATAGAGAGGTTGGGTGTGTGTGTCTGTGTGTGGGTGTGAGAGAGAGTATGTGTGTGTGTGAGAGAGAGAGTGTGTGCCTGTGGGTATATGAGTTTGTGTGTGTGTTTGTATGTGTGTGTGAGAGAGATTGTGAGTCCATTTGAGTGTGTGTGTGTGTGTGAGACAGAGAGAGTGTGTACGTTTGTGCTTGTCTGTGAGTGTGAGAGTGAGTGCAGGTGTGTGTGTGTGAGTGTGTGAGAGAGCGAATGTGTGTCTGTGTGAGAGAGAGTGTCTGTGTGAGAGAAAATGTGTGTGTGAGAGAGTGAGTGTGTGTGTGAGAGGGAGAGAGAGTGTGTGTGTGTGTGTGTGTTTGTGTGTGAGGGAGAGAGTGCGTATGTGGGTGTGTGTGAGAGAGGGTTGTGTTTGTGTGTGGGTGTGAGAGACAGACAGAGAGTGGGTGTGTGTGTGTGAGAGAGAGAGATTGTGAGTGCATGTGAGTGTGTGTGTGTGTGAGAGAGAGTGTGTGTGAGAGAGAGTGTGAGTGCAGGTGTTTGTGTGTGTGAGTGGGAATGCTTATGTATGAGTGTGTGAGAGAGAGTGTGCGTGTGTGAGAGTGTGTGTTTGTGTGTGTGAGAGAGAGTGTGTGTGTGTGTTGGAGAGAGTATGTGTGTGTGGGAGAGAGAGAGAGAGAATTTGTGCTTGTGTGGGGTATGAGAGACAGAAAGGGATTGTGAGTGTGTGTGTGAACGAATGTGTGTGCGTGCTTGTGAGATGGAGAGTGTGAGTGTGTGTGAGAGAGAGAGAGTGTATGTATATGCATGTGAGAGCGATTGTGTGTGTGAGAGAGGGTTTGTGTGTGTGTGTGTGTGTGAGAGAGAGAGTGTTTGTGTGTTGTGTGTGTGTGTGTGTGAGAGAGAGAGAGAGACTGTGTATGAGGAATTGTTGCTGAGTGTGAATGCAAGTGAGCTGCAAAAATGCGGAATTGCATTTTTTGTGTCTGCACAAGTGCATGGTGACTAATTGTACAGAGTGAGAAAGAGATCGGGAAGGCTTGGCTCAGCAACTTGTCAGGATGGCCGAGTGGTCTAAGGCGCCAGACTCAAGGAGCGTTCATCCTTGCTCTGCATCTAGGCTTGAGAATTCTGGTCCCTTTCTAGGCGCGTGGGTTCAAATCCCACTCCTGACATGTCTCCCTTTTTCCCCAAACAAACCTTCCCACACCCACACACTGCCCCCCAAATTTCACATCTTCTTGGAGAGGAGTCACTCCCCTTCCCAAACATGGAAGAGTCCAACCCCTCGGTTTCAAAGATAAGGCTCAGGCATTTACAACAATCTTCAGACGCAAGTGCCCACTGGATCATCTTCCTCAGTCTCCTCCTGTGCTCCCCACCATCACACACACCATTCTTCAAACAATTACATTCACTCCGTCTCACATCAAGAGACACTGGACACTACAAAGGCTATGGGCCCTGCCAAGATTCTGGCACTGCTCCTGAACGCTGCTGCTCCACAACATGCCCTTCCTCGAGCCAAGTTCTCCCAGGACAGTGACAACACTGGGATCTACCTGGCCATCTGCCAAATTATCCAGGTATGTCCTGCACATAAAAAGCAGGACAAATCCAACTCAGCAATTCCACTCCCGTCTATCTCTTCCCAATCCTCGGAAAAGTGATGGAAGGGCTCACCAACAGGGCTATCGAGCAGCACCTGCTCAGCAATAACCTGCTCAGCGACACCCAGTTTGGGATCCCCAGGGTCACTCAGCTCCTGACCTCATTTTGTTTGTGCCTGTGTGAGAGAGAGAGAGAGAGAGAAAGTCTGTGTGAGTGTGTGAATGTGAGAGTGAGAGACAGTGTGTGTAAGCGCGTGAGAGAGGAAGCCTTTATGTGTGTGTGTGAGAGTTGTATATGTCTGTGTGTGTGTGTGTGTGTGTGTGTGTGTGTGTTTGTGTGGGTGTGTGTGTGTGTGTGTGTGTGTGTGCTGTGTGGGTGTGTGTTTGTTTGTGTGTGGAGTGTGTGTGTCTGAGAAAGTGAGTGTGTGGGTGTTTGTGTCTGCGAGAGACAGAGAGTGTGTGGGTGTATGATTGTGTGAGAGTATGTGTGTGACAGAGAGAGAGGGAGAATTTGTATGTGTGTGAGAGTGTGTTTGTGTGTGAGAGAGAATGTGTGTGAGAGAGAGAGTGTGTGTGTGTGAGGGAGAGAATGTGTGTGTGAGAGAGAGAGCGAAAGTGTGTGTATATGAGGGAGAGTGTGTGAGTGTGTGTGTGTGAGGGAGTGTGTGTGTGTGTGTGTGTGAGAGAGAGTGAGTGTGTCAGCATGCATGTGTGTGACAGAGAGAGGGAGAATTTGTATGTGTGTGAGAGAGAGTATGTTTGAGTGTGTGTGTGTGAGAGAGAGTGTGTGTGTGCATGTGAGAGAGTGAGTGTATGTGTGAGAGAGAGAGAGAATGTGTGTGTGTGTGAGAGAGAGAGAGAGAGAGGGAGATTTTGTGTGTGTGAGAGAGTGTGTTTGTCTGTGTGAGAGAGAGTGAGTGTGAGTGCATGTCGGTTTGTGTGTGAAAGAGAGAGAGAATTTGTTTGTGCGTGAGAGAGAGTCTTTTTGTGAGAGAGTGTGTTTGTGTGTGAGTGAGACAGAAAGAGTGAGAGTGTGTGTGATAGAGAGTGTGTGTTTGTGTGCGCATGTGAGAGTGTGTGTGTGTGAAAGAGAGAAAGGGTGTGCGTGTGTGTGTGTGTGAGTGTGTGTGTGAGAGACTGAGAGTGTGTATGATAGAGAGTGTGTGTGTTGTCTGTTCATGTGAGAGAGAATGTGTTAATGTGTGTGAGAGATAGAGAGGGAGTGAGAATTTGTGTGTGTGAGAGAGAAACTGAGAGTGTGAGTGTGTGTGTGAAAGAGAGAGACAATTTGTGTATGTGTGTGATAGAGATTGTGTGTGTGTGTGTGTGTGTGTGAGAGAGAGTGTGTGTGAGAGAGAGACAGACTCTATATGAGGGATTGTTGTTGAGTGTGAATGCAAGGGAGCTGCAGAAATGCGGAATTGTATTTTGTGTCTGCACAAGGGCAAGGTGACTAACTGTGCAGAGTGAGAAAGAGATGAGGAATCACCATCCTGTCAGGATGGCCGAGTGGTCTAAGGCGCCAGACTTAAGGAGTGTTAGTCCTTGCTCTGCATCTGGCCTTGTGAATTATGGTCCCTTTCTAGGGGCGTGGGTTCCAATCCCACTCCTGACATGTCTCCCTTTTTTCCCAAACAAACCTTCCCACACCCACACACTCCCCCAAATTTCACATCTTCTTGGAGAGGAGTCACTCCCCTTTCCCAAACATGGAAGAGTCCAACCCCTCGGTTTCAAAGATAAGGCTCAGGCATTTACAACAATCTTCAGACGCAAGTGCCCACTGGATCATCTTCCTCAGTCTCCTCCTGTGCTCCCCACCATCACACACACCATTCTTCAAACAATTACATTCACTCCGTCTCACATCAAAAGACACTGGACACTGCAAAGGCTATGGGCCCTGCCAAGATTCTGGCACTGCTCCTGAACGCTGCTGCTCCACAACATGCCCTTCCTCGAGCCAAGTTCTCCCAGGACAGTGACAACACTGGGATCTACCTGGCCATCTGCCAAATTATCCAGGTATGTCCTGCACATAAAAAGCAGGACAAATCCAAATCAGCAAATTCCACTCCCGTCTATCTCTTCCCAATCCTCGGAAAAGTGATGGAAGGGCTCACCAACAGGGCTATCGAGCAGCACCTGCTCAGCAATAACCTGCTCAGTGACACCCAGTTTGGGATGCCCCAGGGTCACTCAGCTCCTGACCTCATTTTATTTGTGTCTGTGTGTGAGAGAGAGAGAGATTGTATGTGTTGGTGTGTGTGTGCGTGTGTGTGTGAGAGAGAGGTTGGGTGTGTGGTGTCTGTGTGTGGGTGTGAGAGAGAGTATGTGTGTGTGTGAGAGAGAGAGTGTGTGCCTGTGGGTATATGAGTTTGTGTGTGTGTTTGTATGTGTGTGTGAGAGAGATTGTGAGTCCATTTGAGTGTGTGTGTGTGTTGAGACAGAGAGAGAGAGTGTGTACGTTTGTGCTTGTCTGTGAGTGTGAGAGTGAGTGCAGGTGTGTGTGTGTGAGTGTGTGTGAGAGAGCGAATGTGTGTCTGTGTGAGAGAGAGAGTGTCTGTGTGAGAGAAAATGTGTGTGTGAGAGAGTGTGTGTGTGTGAGAGGGAGAGAGAGAGAGTGTGTGTGTGTGTGTGTGTGTTTGTGTGTGAGGGAGAGAGTGCGTATGTGGGTGTGTGTGAGAGTGGGTGTGTTTGTGTGTGGGTGTGAGAGACAGACAGAGAGTGCGTGTGTGTGTGTGAGAGAGAGAGATTGTGAGTGCATGTGAGTGTGTGTGTGTGAGAGAGAGTGTGTGTGAGAGAGAGTGTGAGTGCAGGTGTTTGTGTGTGTGTGAGTGGGAATGCTTATGTATGAGTGTGTGAGAGAGAGTGAGAGTGTGTGTGTGAGAGTGTGTGTTTGTGTGTGTGAGAGAGAGTGTGTGTGTGTGTTGGAGAGAGTATGTGTGTGTGGGAGAGAGAGAGAGAGAATTTGTGCTTGTGTGGGGTATGAGAGACAGAAAGGGATTGTGAGTGTGTGTGAACGAATGTGTGTGCGTGCTTGTGAGATGGAGAGTGTGAGTGTGTGTGAGAGAGAGAGAGTGTATGTATATGCATGTGAGAGCGATTGTGTGTGTGAGAGAGGGTTTGTGTGTGTGTGTGTGTGAGAGAGAGAGTGTTTGTGTGTGTGTGTGTGGTGTGTGTGTGTGAGAGAGAGAGAGACTGTGTATGAGGAATTGTTGCTGAGTGTGAATGCAAGTGAGCTGCAAAAATGCGGAATTGCATTTTTGTGTCTGCACAAGTGCATGGTGACTAATTGTACAGAGTGAGAAAGAGATCGGGAAGGCTTGGCTCAGCAACTTGTCAGGATGGCCGAGTGGTCTAAGGCGCCAGACTCAAGGAGCGTTAATCCTTGCTCTGCATCTGGACTTGTGAATTCTGGTCCCTTTCTAGGGGCGTGGGTTCAAATCCCACTCCTGACATGTCTCCCTTTTTCCCCAAACAAACCTTCCCACACCCACACACTCCCCCAAATTTCACATCTTCTTGGAGAGGAGTCACTCCCCTTCCCAAACATGGAAGAGTCCAACCCCTCGGTTTCAAAGATAAGGCTCAGGCATTTACAACAATCTTCAGACGCAAGTGCCCACTGGATCATCTTCCTCAGTCTCCTCCTGTGCTCCCCACCATCACACACACCATTCTTCAAACAATTACATTCACTCCGTCTCACATCAAAAGACACTGGACACTACAAAGGCTATGGGCCCTGCCAAGATTCTGGCACTGCTCCTGAACGCTGCTGCTCCACAACATGCCCTTCCTCGAGCCAAGTTCTCCCAGGACAGTGACAACACTGGGATCTACCTGGCCATCTGCCAAATTATCCAGGTATGTCCTGCACATAAAAAGCAGGACAAATCCAAATCAGCAAATTCCACTCCCGTCTATCTCTTCCCAATCCTCGGAAAAGTGATGGAAGGGCTCACCAACAGGGCTATCGAGCAGCACCTGCTCAGCAATAACCTGCTCAGTGACACCCAGTTTGGGATGCCCCAGGGTCACTCAGCTCCTGACCTCATTTTATTTGTGTCTGTGTGTGAGAGAGAGAGAGATTGTATGTGTGGTGAGTGTGTGCGTGTGTGTGTGAGTGTGTGTGTGTGTCTGTGTGTGGGTGTGAGTGAGAGTATGTGTGTGTGTGAGAGAGAGAGTGTGTGCCTGTGGGTATATGAGTTTGTGTGTGTGTTTGTATGTGTGTGTGAGAGAGATTGTGAGTCCATTTGAGTGTGTGTGTGTGTGAGACAGAGAGAGTGTGTACGTTTGTGCTTGTCTGTGAGTGTGTGAGTGAGTGCAGGTGTGTGTGTGTGAGTGTGTGAGAGAGCGAATGTGTGTCTGTGTGAGAGAGAGTGTCTGTGTGAGAGAAAATGTGTGTGTGAGAGAGTGAGTGTGTGTGAGAGGGAGAGAGAGTGTGTGTGTGTGTGTGTTTGTTTTGTGTGAGGGAGAGAGTGCGTATGTGGGTGTGTGTGAGAGAGGGTGTGTTTGTGTGTGGGTGTGTGAGACAGACAGAGAGTGCGTGTGTGTGTGTGAGAGAGAGAGATTGTGAGTGCATGTGAGTGTGTGTGTGTGAGAGAGAGTGTGTGTGAGAGAGAGTGTGAGTGCAGGTGTTTGTGTGTGTGAGTGGGAATGCTTATGTATGAGTGTGTGAGAGAGAGTGTGCGTGTGTGAGAGTGTGTTTGTTTGTGTGAGTGAGAGAGTGTGTGTGTGTGTGTTGGAGAGAGTATGTGTGTGTGGGTGAGAGAGAGAGAGAATTTGTGCTTGTGTGGGGTATGAGAGACAGAAAGGGATTGTGAGTGTGTGTGAACGAATGTGTGTGCGTGCTTGTGAGATGGAGAGTGTGAGTGTGTGTGAGAGAGAGAGAGTGTATGTATATGCATGTGAGAGCGATTGTGTGTGTGAGAGAGGGTTTGTGTGTGTGTGTGTGTGAGAGAGAGTGTTTGTGTGTGTGTGTGTGTGTGTGTGTGTAGAGAGAGAGAGAGACTGTGTATGAGGAATTGTTGCTGAGTGTGAATGCAAGTGAGCTGCAAAAATGCGGAATTGCATTTTTGTGTCTGCACAAGTGCATGGTGACTAATTGTACAGAGTGAGAAAGAGATCGGGAAGGCTTGGCTCAGCAACTTGTCAGGATGGCCGAGTGGTCTAAGGCGCCAGACTCAAGGAGCGTTAATCCTTGCTCTGCATCTGGACTTGTGAATTCTGGTCCCTTTCTAGGCGTGGGTTCAAATCCCACTCCTGACATGTCTCCCTTTTTCCCCAAACAAACCTTCCCACACCCACACACTCCCCCAAATTTCACATCTTCTTGGAGAGGAGTCACTCCCCCTTCCCAAACATGGAAGAGTCCAACCCCTCGGTTTCAAAGATAAGGCTCAGGCATTTACAACAATCTTCAGACGCAAGTGCCCACTGGATCATCTTCCTCAGTCTCCTCCTGTGCTCCCCACCATCACACACACCATTCTTCAAACAATTACATTCACTCCGTCTCACATAAAGAGACACTGGACACTACAAAGGCTATGGGCCCTGCCAAGATTCTGGCACTGCTCCTGAACGCTGCTGCTCCACAACATGCCCTTCCTCGAGCCAAGTTCTCCCAGGACAGTGACAACACTGGGATCTACCTGGCCATCTGCCAAATTATCCAGGTATGTCCTGCACATAAAAAGCAGGACAAATCCAACTCAGCCAATTCCACTCCCGTCTATCTCTTCCCAATCCTCGGAAAAGTGATGGAAGGGCTCACCAACAGGGCTATCGAGCAGCACCTGCTCAGCAATAACCTGCTCAGCGACACCCAGTTTGGGATCCCCCAGGGTCACTCAGCTCCTGACCTCATTTGTTTGTGCCTGTGTGAGAGAGAGAGAGAGAGAGAGAAAGTCTGTGTGAGTGTGTGAATGTGAGAGTGAGAGACAGTGTGTGTAAGCGCGTGAGAGAGGAAGCCTTTATGTGTGTGTGTGAGAGTGATATGTCTGTGTGTGTGTGTGTGTGTGTGTGTGTGTGTGTGTTTGTGTGGTGGTGTGTGTGTGTGTGTTGTGTGGGTGGTGTGTGTGTGTCTGAGAAAGTGAGTGTGTGGTGTGTTTGTGTCTGCGAGAGACAGAGAGTGTGTGGGTGTATGATTGTGTGAGCATGTATGTGTGTGACAGAGAGAGAGGGAGAATTTGTATGTGTGTGAGAGTGTGTTTGTGTGTGAGAGAGAATGTGTGTGAGAGAGAGAGTGTGTGTGTGTGAGGGAGAGAATGTGTGTGTGAGAGAGAGAGCGAAAGTGTGTGTATATGAGGGAGAGTGTGTGAGTGTGTGGTGTGAGGAGTGGGTGTGTGTGTGTGTGTGAGAGAGAGTGAGTGTGTCAGCATGCATGTGTGTGACAGAGAGAGGGAGAATTTGTATGTGTGTGAGAGAGTATGTTTGAGTGTGTGTGTGAGAGAGAGTGTGTGTGTGCATGTGAGAGAGTGAGTGTATGTGTGAGAGAGAGAGAGAATGTGTGTGTGTGTGAGAGAGAGAGAGAGAGGGAGATTTTGTGTGTCTGAGAGAGTGTGTTTGTCTGTGTGAGAGAGAGTGAGTGTGAGTGCATGTCGGTTTGTGTGTGAAAGAGAGAGAGAATTTGTTTGTGCGTGAGAGAGAGTCTTATTTTTGTGAGAGAGTGTGTTTGTGTGTGAGTGAGACAGAAAGAGTGAGAGTGTGTGTGATAGAGAGTGTGTGTTTGTGTGCGCATGTGAGAGAGTGTGTGTGTGAAAGAGAGAAAGGGTGTGCGTGTGTGTGTGTGAGTGTGTGTGTGAGAGACTGAGAGTGTGTATGATAGAGAGTGTGTGTTTGTCTGTTCATGTGAGAGAGAATGTGTTAATGTGTGTGAGAGATAGAGAGGGAGTGAGAATTTGTGTGTGTGAGAGAAACTGAGAGTGTGAGTGTGTGTGTGAAAGAGAGAGACAATTTGTGTATGTGTGTGATAGAGATTGTGTGTGTGTGTGTGTGTGTGAGAGAGAGAGTGTGTGTGAGAGAGTGACAGACTCTATATGAGGGATTGTTGTTGAGTGTGAATGCAAGGGAGCTGCAGAAATGCGGAATTGTATTTTGTGTCTGCACAAGGGCAAGGTGACTAACTGTGCAGAGTGAGAAAGTGATGGGGAATCACCATCCTGTCAGGATGGCCGAGTGGTCTAAGGCGCCAGACTTAAGGAGTGTTAATCCTTGCTCTGCATCTGGCCTTGTGAATTCTGGTCCCTTTCTAGGGGCGTGGGTTCCAATCCCACTCCTGACATGTCTCCCTTTTTCCCCAAACAAACCTTCCCACACCCACACACTCCCCCCAAATTTCACATCTTCTTGGAGAGGAGTCACTCCCCTTTCCCAAACATGGAAGAGTCCAACCCCTCGGTTTCAAAGATAAGGCTCAGGCATTTACAACAATCTTCAGACGCAAGTGCCCACTGGATCATCTTCCTCAGTCTCCTCCTGTGCTCCCCACCATCACACACACCATTCTTCAAACAATTACATTCACTCCGTCTCACATCAAAAGACACTGGACACTACAAAGGCTATGGGCCCTGCCAAGATTCTGGCACTGCTCCTGAACGCTGCTGCTCCACAACATGCCCTTCCTCGAGCCAAGTTCGCCCAGGACAGTGACAACACTGGGATCTACCTGGCCATCTGCCAAATTATCCAGGTATGTCCTGCACATAAAAAGCAGGACAAATCCAAATCAGCAAATTCCACTCCCGTCTATCTCTTCCCAATCCTCGGAAAAGTGATGGAAGGGCTCACCAACAGGGCTATCGAGCAGCACCTGCTCAGCAATAACCTGCTCAGTGACACCCAGTTTGGGATGCCCCAGGGTCACTCAGCTCCTGACCTCATTTTATTTGTGTCTGTGTGTGAGAGAGAGAGAGATTGTATGTGTTGGTGAGTGTGTGCGTGTGTGTGTGATAGAGAGGTTTTGGGTGTGTGTGTCTGTGTGTGGTGTGAGAGAGAGTATGTGTGTGTGTGAGAGAGAGAGTGTGTGCCTGTGGGTATATGAGTTTGTGTGTGTGTTTGTATGTGTGTGTGAGAGAGATTGTGAGTCCATTTGAGTGTGTGTGTGTGTGAGACAGAGAGAGTGTGTACGTTTGTGCTTGTCTGTGAGTGTGAGAGTGAGTGCAGGTGTGTGTGTGTGAGTGTGTGAGAGAGCGAATGTGTGTCTGTGTGAGAGAGAGTGTCTGTGTGAGAGAAAATGTGTGTGTGAGAGAGTGAGTGTGTGTGAGAGGGAGAGAGAGTGTGTGTGTGTGTTGTGTGTGTGTTTGTGTGTGAGGGAGAGAGTGCGTATGTGGGTGTGTGTGAGAGAGGGTGTGTTTGTGTGTGGGTGTGAGAGACAGACAGAGAGTGCGTGTGTGTGTGTGAGAGAGAGAGATTGTGAGTGCATGTGAGTGTGTGTGTGTGTGAGAGAGAGTGTGTGTGAGAGAGAGTGTGAGTGCAGGTGTTTGTGTGTGTGAGTGGGAATGCTTATGTATGAGTGTGTGAGAGAGAGTGTGCGTGTGTGAGAGTGTGTGTTTGTGTGTGTGAGAGAGAGTGTGTGTGTGTGTTGGAGAGAGTATGTGTGTGTGGGAGAGAGAGAGAGAGAATTTGTGCTTGTGTGGGGTATGAGAGACAGAAAGGGATTGTGAGTGTGTGTGAACGAATGTGTGTGCGTGCTTGTGAGATGGAGAGTGTGAGTGTGTGTGAGAGAGAGAGAGTGTATGTATATGCATGTGAGAGCGATTGTGTGTGTGAGAGAGGGTTTGTGTGTGTGTGTGTGTGAGAGAGAGTGTTTGTGTGTGTGTGTGTGTGTGTGTGTGTGAGTGTGGAGAGAGAGAGAGACTGTGTATGAGGAATTGTTGCTGAGTGTGAATGCAAGTGAGCTGCAAAAATGCGGAATTGCATTTTTGTGTCTGCACAAGTGCATGGTGACTAATTGTACAGAGTGAGAAAGAGATCGGGAAGGGTTGGCTCAGCAACTTGTCAGGATGGCCGAGTGGTCGAAGGCGCCAGACTCAAGGAGCGTTTATCCTTGCTCTGCATCTGGACTTATGAATTCTGGTCCCTTTCTAGGGGCGTGGGTTCAAATCCCACTCCTGACCTGTCTCCCTTTTTCCCCAAACAAACCTTCCCACACCCACACACTCCCCCCAAATTTCACATCTTCTTGGAGAGGAGTCACTCCCCTTCCCAAACATGGAAGAGTCCAACCCCTCGGTTTCAAAGATAAGGCTCAGGCATTTACAACAATCTTCAGACGCAAGTGCCCACTGGATCATCTTCCTCAGTCTCCTCCTGTGCTCCCCACCATCACACACACCATTCTTCAAACAATTACATTCACTCCGTCTCACATCAAAAGACACTGGACACTACAAAGGCTATGGGCCCTGCCAAGATTCTGGCACTGCTCCTGAACGCTGCTGCTCCACAACATGCCCTTCCTCGAGCCAAGTTCTCCCAGGACAGTGACAACACTGGGATCTACCTGGCCATCTGCCAAATTATCCAGGTATGTCCTGCACATAAAAAGCAGGACAAATCCAAATCAGCAAATTCCACTCCCGTCTATCTCTTCCCAATCCTCGGAAAAGTGATGGAAGGGCTCACCAACAGGGCTATCGAGCAGCACCTGCTCAGCAATAACCTGCTCAGTGACACCCAGTTTGGGATCCCCAGGGTCACTCAGCTCCTGACCTCATTTTATTTGTGTGTGTGTGTGAGAGAGAGAGAGATTGTATGTGTGTGAGAGTGTGTGCGTGTGTGTGTGATAGAGAGGTTGGGTGTGTGTGTCTGTGTGTGGGTGTGAGAGAGAGTATGTGTGTGTGTGAGAGAGAGAGTGTGTGCCTGTGGGTATATGAGTTTGTGTGTGTGTTTGTATGTGTGTGTGAGAGAGAGATTGTGAGTCCATTTGAGTGTGTGTGTGTGTGAGACAGAGAGAGTGTGTACGTTTGTGCTTGTCTGTGAGTGTGAGAGTGAGTGCAGGTGTGTGTGTGTGAGTGTGTGAGAGAGCGAATGTGTGTCTGTGTGAGAGAGAGTGTCTGTGTGAGAGAAAATGTGTGTGTGAGAGAGTGAGTGTGTGTGAGAGGGAGAGAGAGTGTGTGTGTGTGTGTGTTTGTGTGTTGGAGGGAGAGAGTGCGTATGTGGGTGTGTGTGAGAGAGGGTGTGTTTGTGTGTGGGTGTGAGAGACAGACAGAGAGTGCGTGTGTGTGTGTGAGAGAGAGAGATTGTGTGTGTGAGTGTGTGTGTGTGTGAGAGAGAGTGTGTGTGAGAGAGAGTGTGAGTGCAGGTGTTTGTGTGTGTGTGAGTGGGAATGCTTATGTATGAGTGTGTGAGAGAGAGTGTGCGTGTGTGAGAGTGTGTGTTTGTGTGTGTGAGAGAGAGTGTGTGTGTGTGTTGGAGAGAGTATGTGTGTGTGGGAGAGAGAGAGAGAGAATTTGTGCTTGTGTGGGTGTGAGAGACAGAAAGGGATTGTGAGTGTGTGTGAACGAATGTGTGTGCGTGCTTGTGAGATGGAGAGTGTGAGTGTGTGTGAGAGAGAGAGAGTGTATGTATATGCATGTGAGAGCGATTGTGTGTGTGAGAGAGGGTTTGTGTGTGTGTGTGTGAGAGAGAGTGTTGTTGTGTGTGTGTGTGTGTGTGTTGTGTGAGAGAGAGAGAGACTGTGTATGAGGAATTGTTGCTGAGTGTGAATGCAAGTGAGCTGCAAAAATGCGGAATTGCATTTTTGTGTCTGCACAAGTGCATGGTGACTAATTGTACAGAGTGAGAAAGAGATCGGGAAGGCTGGGCTCAGCAGCTTGTCAGGATGGCCGAGTGGTCTAAGGCGCCAGACTCAAGGAGCGTTAATCCTTGCTCTGCATCTGGACTTGTGAATTCTGGTCCCTTTCTAGGGGCGTGGGTTCCAATCCCACTCCTGACCTGTCTTGCTTTTTCCCCAAACAAACCTTCCCACACCCACACACTCCCCCCAAATTTCACATCTTCTTGGAGAGGAGTCACTCCCCCTTCCCAAACATGGAAGAGTCCAACCCCTCGGTTTCAAAGATAAGGCTCAGGCATTTACAACAATCTTCAGACGCAAGTGCCCACTGGATCATCTTCCTCAGTCTCCTCCTGTGCTCCCCACCATCACACACACCATTCTTCAAACAATTACATTCACTCCGTCTCACATAAAGAGACACTGGACACTACAAAGGCTATGGGCCCTGCCAAGATTCTGGCACTGCTCCTGAACGCTGCTGCTCCACAACATGCCCTTCCTCGAGCCAAGTTCTCCCAGGACAGTGACAACACTGGGATCTACCTGGCCATCTGCCAAATTATCCAGGTATGTCCTGCACATAAAAAGCAGGACAAATCCAACTCAGCCAATTCCACTCCCGTCTATCTCTTCCCAATCCTCGGAAAAGTGATGGAAGGGCTCACCAACAGGGCTATCGAGCAGCACCTGCTCAGCAATAACCTGCTCAGCGACACCCAGTTTGGGATCCCCCAGGGTCACTCAGCTCCTGACCTCATTTTGTTTGTGCCTGTGTGAGAGAGAGAGAGAGAGAGAGAAAGTCTGTGTGAGTGTGTGAATGTGAGAGTGAGAGACAGTGTGTGTAAGCGCGTGAGAGAGGAAGCCTTTATGTGTGTGTGTGAGAGTTGTATATGTCTGTGTGTGTGTGTGTGTGTGTGTGTGTGTGTTTGTGTGGGTGGAGTGTGTGTGTCTGAGAAAGTGAGTGTGTGGGTGTTTGTGTCTGCGAGAGACAGAGAGTGTGTGGGTGTATGATTGTGTGAGCATGTATGTGTGTGACAGAGAGAGAGGGAGAATTTGTATGTGTGTGAGAGTGTGTTTGTGTGTGAGAGAGAATGTGTGTGAGAGAGAGTGTGTGTGTGTGAGGGAGAGAATGTGTGTGTGAGAGAGAGAGCGAAAGTGTGTGTATATGAGGGAGAGTGTGTGAGTGTGTGTGTGTGAGGGAGTGTGTGTGTGTGTGTGTGAGAGAGAGAGTGAGTGTGTCAGCATGCATGTGTGTGACAGAGAGAGGGAGAATTTGTATGTGTGTGAGAGAGTATGTTTGAGTGTGTGTGTGTGAGAGAGAGTGTGTGTGTGCATGTGAGAGAGTGAGTGTATGTGTGAGAGAGAGAGAGAATGTGTGTGTGTGTGTGAGAGAGAGAGAGAGAGGGAGATTTTGTGTGTGTGAGAGAGTGTGTTTGTCTGTGTGAGAGAGAGTGAGTGTGAGTGCATGTCGGTGTGTGTGTGAAAGAGAGAGAGAGAATTTGTTTGTGCGTGAGAGAGAGTCTTATTTTTGTGAGAGAGTGTGTTTGTGTGTGAGTGAGACAGAAAGAGTGAGAGTGTGTGTGATAGAGAGTGTGTGTTTGTGTGCGCATGTGAGAGAGTGTGTGTGTGAAAGAGAGAAAGGGTGTGCGTGTGTGTGTGTGAGTGTGTGTGTGAGAGACTGAGAGTGTATGATAGAGAGTGTGTGTTTGTCTGTTCATGTGAGAGAGAATGTGTTAATGTGTGTGAGAGATAGAGAGGGAGTGAGAATTTGTGTGTGTGAGAGAAACTGAGAGTGTGAGTGTGTGTGTGAAAGAGAGAGACAATTTGTGTATGTGTGTGAGAGAGATTGTGTGTGTGTGTGTGTGTGTGAGAGAGAGAGAGTGTGTGAGAGAGAGACAGACTCTATATGAGGGATTGTTGTTGAGTGTGAATGCAAGGGAGCTGCAGAAATGCGGAATTGTATTTTGTGTCTGCACAAGGGCAAGGTGACTAACTGTGCAGAGTGAGAAAGAGAGCAGGCATCACCATCCTGTCAGGATGGCCGAGTGGTCTAAGGCGCCAGACTTAAGGAGTGTTAGTCCTTGCTCTGCATCTGGCCTTGTGAATTCTGGTCCCTTTCTAGGGGCGTGGGTTCAAATCCCACTCCTGACATGTCTCCCTTTTTCCCCAAACAAACCTTCCCACACCCACACACTCCCCCCAAATTTCACATCTTCTTGGAGAGGAGTCACTCCCCTTTCCCAAACATGGAAGAGTCCAACCCCTCGGTTTCAAAGATAAGGCTCAGGCATTTACAACAATCTTCAGACGCAAGTGCCCACTGGATCATCTTCCTCAGTCTCCTCCTGTGCTCCCCACCATCACACACACCATTCTTCAAACAATTACATTCACTCCGTCTCACATCAAAAGACACTGGACACTACAAAGGCTATGGGCCCTGCCAAGATTCTGGCACTGCTCCTGAACGCTGCTGCTCCACAACATGCCCTTCCTCGAGCCAAGTTCGCCCAGGACAGTGACAACACTGGGATCTACCTGGCCATCTGCCAAATTATCCAGGTATGTCCTGCACATAAAAAGCAGGACAAATCCAAATCAGCAAATTCCACTCCCGTCTATCTCTTCCCAATCCTCGGAAAAGTGATGGAAGGGCTCACCAACAGGGCTATCGAGCAGCACCTGCTCAGCAATAACCTGCTCAGTGACACCCAGTTTGGGATGCCCCAGGGTCACTCAGCTCCTGACCTCATTTTATTTGTGTCTGTGTGTGAGAGAGAGAGAGAGATTGTATGTGTTGGTGAGTGTGTGCGTGTGTGTGTGATAGAGAGGTTGGGTGTGTGTGTCTGTGTGTGGGTGTGAGAGAGAGTATGTGTGTGTGTGAGAGAGAGAGTGTGTGCCTGTGGGTATATGAGTTTGTGTGTGTGTTTGTATGTGTGTGAGAGAGATTGTGAGTCCATTTGAGTGTGTGTGTGTGTGAGACAGAGAGAGTGTGTACGTTTGTGCTTGTCTGTGAGTGTGAGAGTGAGTGCAGGTGTGTGTGTGTGAGTGTGTGAGAGAGAGCGAATGTGTGTCTGTGTGAGAGAGAGTGTCTGTGTGAGAGAAAATGTGTGTGTGAGAGAGTGAGTGTGTGTGAGAGGGAGAGAGAGTGTGTGTGTGTGTGTGTGTTTGTGTGTGAGGGAGAGAGTGCGTATGTGGGTGTGTGTGAGAGAGGGTGTGTTTGTGTGTGGGTGTGAGAGACAGACAGAGAGTGCGTGTGTGTGTGTGAGAGAGAGAGATTGTGAGTGCATGTGAGTGTGTGTGTGTGAGAGAGAGTGTGTGTGAGAGAGAGTGTGAGTGCAGGTGTTTGTGTGTGTGAGTGGGAATGCTTATGTATGAGTGTGTGAGAGAGAGTGTGCGTGTGTGAGAGTGTGTGTTTGTGTGTGTGAGAGAGAGTGTGTGTGTGTGTTGGAGAGAGTATGTGTGTGTGGGAGAGAGAGAGAGAGAATTTGTGCTTGTGTGGGGTATGAGAGACAGAAAGGGATTGTGAGTGTGTGTGAACGAATGTGTGTGCGTGCTTGTGAGATGGAGAGTGTGAGTGTGTGTGAGAGAGAGAGAGTGTATGTATATGCATGTGAGAGCGATTGTGTGTGTGAGAGAGGGTTGTGTGTGTGTGTGTGTGGAGAGAGAGTGTTTGTGTGTGTGTGTGGTGTGTGTGTGAGAGAGAGAGAGACTGTGTATGAGGAATTGTTGTGAGTGTGAATGCAAGTGAGCTGCAAAAATGCGGAATTGCATTTTTGTGTCTGCACAAGTGCATGGTGACTAATTGTACAGAGTGAGAAAGAGATCGGGAAGGCTTGGGTCAGCCACTTGTCAGGATGGCCGAGTGGTCTAAGGCGCCAGACACAAGCAGCGTTAATCCTTGCTCTGCATCTGGACTTGTGAATTCTGGTCCCTTTCTAGGGGCGTGGGTTCAAATCCCACTCCTGACATGTCTCCCTTTTTCCCCAAACAAACCTTCCCACACCCACACACACTCCCCCAAATTTCACATCTTCTTGGAGAGGAATCACTCCCCCTTCCCAAACATGGAAGAGTCCAACCCCTCGGTTTCAAAGATAAGGCTCAGGCATTTACAACAATCTTCAGACGCAAGTGCCCACTGGATCATCTTCCTCAGTCTCCTCCTGTGCTCCCCACCATCACACACACCATTCTTCAAACAATTACATTCACTCCGTCTCACATCAAAAGACACTGGACACTACAAAGGCTATGGGCCCTGCCAAGATTCTGGCACTGCTCCTGAACGCTGCTGCTCCACAACATGCCCTTCCTCGAGCCAAGTTCTCCCAGGACAGTGACAACACTGGGATCTACCTGGCCATCTGCCAAATTATCCAGGTATGTCCTGCACATAAAAAGCAGGACAAATCCAACTCAGCAAATTCCACTCCCGTCTATCTCTTCCCAATCCTCGGAAAAGTGATGGAAGGGCTCACCAACAGGGCTATCGAGCAGCACCTGCTCAGCAATAACCTGCTCAGCGACACCCAGTTTGGGATCCCCCAGGGTCACTCAGCTCCTGACCTCATTTTGTTTGTGTCTGTGTGAGAGAGAGAGAGAGAGAGAAAGTGTTGGTGAGTGTGTGCGTGTGTGTGTGAGAGAGAGGTTGGGTGTGTGTGTCTTTGTGTGGGTGTGAGAGAGTGTATGTGTGTGTGTGAGTGAGTGTGTGTGTGTGTGTGGGTATATGAGTGTGTGTGTGTGTTTGTATGTGTGTGTGAGAGAGATTGTGAGTGTGTGAGAGTGTGTGTGTGTGTGAGACAGAGAGAGTGTGTATGTTTGTGCTTGTGTGTGAGTGTGAGAGTGAGTGCAGGTGTGTGTGTGTGAGTGTGTGAGAGAGAGAATGTGTGTGTGAGTGTGAGAGAGAGAGTGTCTGTGTGAGAGAAAGTGTGTGTGTGTGAGAGAGTGAGTGTGTGTGAGAGGGAGAGAGAGAGAGTGTGTGTGTGTGTGTGTGTGTTTGTGTGTGAGTGAGAGAGTGTGTTTGTGGGTGTGTGTGAGAGAGGGTGTGTTTGTGTGTGGGTGTGAGAGAGAGAGAGAGAGTGAGAGTGTGTGTGTGAGAGAGAGAGAGAGTGAGATGGAGTGTGTGTGTGTGAGAGAGAGTGTGTGTGAGAGAGAGAGTGTGTGTGCAGGTGTTTGTGTGTGTGTGAGTGGGAATGCTTATGTTTGAGTGTGTGAGAGAGAGTGTGCGTGTTTGAGAGTGTGTGTTTGTGTGTGTGTGAGAGAGAGTGTGAGTGTGTGTGTTGGAGAGAGTGTGTGTGTGTGTGAGAGAGAGAGAGAGAATTTTTGCTTGAGTGGGGTATGAGAGACAGAAAGGGATTGTGAGTGTGTGTGAACGAATGTGTGTGCGTGCTTGTGAGATGGAGAGTGTGAGTGTGTGTGAGAGAGAGAGAGTGTGTGTGTGTGCATGTGAGTGTGTGTGTGTGAGAGAGAGACTTGTGTGTGTGTGTGTGAGAGAGAGTGTGTGTGTGTGTGTGTGTGTGTGTGAGTGTGTGTGAGAGAGAGAGAGACTGTGTATGAGGAATTGTTGTTGAGTGTGAATGCAAGTGAGCTGCAGAAATGCGGAATTGTATTTTTGTGTCTGCACAAGGGCATGGTGACTAACTGTGCAGAGTGAGAAAGAGATCGGGAAGGCTTGGCTCAGCATCTTGTCAGGATGGCCGAGTGGTCGAAGGCGCCAGACTTAAGGAGTGTTAGTCCTTGCTCTGCATCTGGACTTATGAATTCTGGTCCCTTTCTAGGGGCGTGGGTTCCAATCCCACTCCTGACCTGTCTCCCTTTTTCCCCAAACAAACCTTCCCACACCCACACACTCCCCCCAAATTTCACATCTTCTTGGAGAGGAGTCACTCCCCCTTCCCAAACATGGAAGAGTCCAACCCCTCGGTTTCAAAGATAAGGCTCAGGCATTTACAACAATCTTCAGACGCAAGTGCCCACTGGATCATCTTCCTCAGTCTCCTCCTGTGCTCCCCACCATCACACACACCATTCTTCAAACAATTACATTCACTCCGTCTCACATCAAAAGACACTGGACACTACAAAGGCTATGGGCCCTGCCAAGATTCTGGCACTGCTCCTGAACGCTGCTGCTCCACAACATGCCCTTCCTCGAGCCAAGTTCTCCCAGGACAGTGACAACACTGGGATCTACCTGGCCATCTGCCAAATTATCCAGGTATGTCCTGCACATAAAAAGCAGGACAAATCCAAATCAGCAAATTCCACTCCCGTCTATCTCTTCCCAATCCTCGGAAAAGTGATGGAAGGGCTCACCAACAGGGCTATCGAGCAGCACCTGCTCAGCAATAACCTGCTCAGTGACACCCAGTTTGGGATGCCCCAGGGTCACTCAGCTCCTGACCTCATTTTATTTGTGTCTGTGTGTGAGAGAGAGAGAGATTGTATGTGTTGGTGAGTGTGTGCGTGTGTGTGTGATAGAGAGGTTGGGTGTGTGTGTCTGTGTGTGGGTGTGAGAGAGAGTATGTGTGTGTGTGAGAGAGAGAGTGTGTGCCTGTGGGTATATGAGTTTGTGTGTGTGTTTGTATGTGTGTGTGAGAGAGATTGTGAGTCCATTTGAGTGTGTGTGTGTGAGACAGAGAGAGTGTGTACGTTTGTGCTTGTCTGTGAGTGTGAGAGTGAGTGCAGGTGTGTGTGTGTGAGTGTGTGAGAGAGCGAATGTGTGTCTGTGTGAGAGAGAGTGTCTGTGTGAGAGAAAATGTGTGTGTGAGAGAGTGAGTGTGTGTGAGAGGGAGAGAGAGTGTGTGTGTGTGTGTGTTTGTGTGTGAGGGAGAGAGTGCGTATGTGGGTGTGTGTGAGAGAGGGTGTGTTTGTGTGTGGGTGTGAGAGACAGACAGAGAGTGCGTGTGTGTGTGTGAGAGAGAGATTGTGAGTGCATGTGAGTGTGTGTGTGTGAGAGAGAGTGTGTGTGAGAGAGAGTGTGAGTGCAGGTGTTTGTGTGTGTGAGTGGGAATGCTTATGTATGAGTGTGTGAGAGAGAGTGTGCGTGTGTGAGAGTGTGTGTTTGTGTGTGTGAGAGAGAGTGTGTGTGTGTGTTGGAGAGAGTATGTGTGTGTGGGAGAGAGAGAGAGAGAATTTGTGCTTGTGTGGGGTATGAGAGACAGAAAGGGATTGTGAGTGTGTGTGAACGAATGTGTGTGCGTGCTTGTGAGATGGAGAGTGTGAGTGTGTGTGAGAGAGAGAGAGTGTATGTATATGCATGTGAGAGCGATTGTGTGTGTGAGAGAGGGTTTGTGTGTGTGTGTGTGTGAGAGAGAGTGTTTGTGTGTGTGTGTGTGTGTGTGTGTGAGAGAGAGAGAGACTGTGTATGAGGAATTGTTGCTGAGTGTGAATGCAAGTGAGCTGCAAAAATGCGGAATTGCATTTTTGTGTCTGCACAAGTGCATGGTGACTAATTGTACAGAGTGAGAAAGAGATCGGGAAGGCTTGGGTCAGCCACTTGTCAGGATGGCCGAGTGGTCTAAGGCGCCAGACTCAAGGAGCGTTAATCCTTGCTCTGCATCTGGACTTGTGAATTCTGGTCCCTTTCTAGGGGCGTGGGTTCCAATCCCACTCCTGACCTGTCTTGCTTTTTCCCCAAACAAACCTTCCCACACCCACACACTCCCCCCAAATTTCACATCTTCTTGGAGAGGAGTCACTCCCCCTTCCCAAACATGGAAGAGTCCAACCCCTCGGTTTCAAAGATAAGGCTCAGGCATTTACAACAATCTTCAGACGCAAGTGCCCACTGGATCATCTTCCTCAGTCTCCTCCTGTGCTCCCCACCATCACACACACCATTCTTCAAACAATTACATTCACTCCGTCTCACATAAAGAGACACTGGACACTACAAAGGCTATGGGCCCTGCCAAGATTCTGGCACTGCTCCTGAACGCTGCTGCTCCACAACATGCCCTTCCTCGAGCCAAGTTCTCCCAGGACAGTGACAACACTGGGATCTACCTGGCCATCTGCCAAATTATCCAGGTATGTCCTGCACATAAAAAGCAGGACAAATCCAACTCAGCCAATTCCACTCCCGTCTATCTCTTCCCAATCCTCGGAAAAGTGATGGAAGGGCTCACCAACAGGGCTATCGAGCAGCACCTGCTCAGCAATAACCTGCTCAGCGACACCCAGTTTGGGATCCCCCAGGGTCACTCAGCTCCTGACCTCATTTTGTTTGTGCCTGTGTGAGAGAGAGAGAGAGAGAGAAAGTCTGTGTGAGTGTGTGAATGTGAGAGTGAGAGACAGTGTGTGTAAGCGCGTGAGAGAGGAAGCCTTTATGTGTGTGTGTGAGAGTTGTATATGTCTGTGTGTGTGTGTGTGTGTGTGTGTGTGTGTGTGTTTGTGTGGGTGGAGTGTGTGTGTCTGAGAAAGTGAGTGTGTGGGTGTTTGTGTCTGCGAGAGACAGAGAGTGTGTGGGTGTATGATTGTGTGAGCATGTATGTGTGTGACAGAGAGAGAGGGAGAATTTGTATGTGTGTGAGAGTGTGTTTGTGTGTGAGAGAGAATGTGTGTGAGAGAGAGAGTGTGTGTGTGTGAGGGAGAGAATGTGTGTGTGAGAGAGAGAGCGAAAGTGTGTGTATATGAGGGAGAGTGTGTGAGTGTGTGTGTGTGAGGGAGTGTGTGTGTGTGTGTGTGAGAGAGAGAGTGAGTGTGTCAGCATGCATGTGTGTGACAGAGAGAGGGAGAATTTGTATGTGTGTGAGAGAGTATGTTTGAGTGTGTGTGTGTGAGAGAGAGTGTGTGTGTGCATGTGAGAGAGTGAGTGTATGTGTGAGAGAGAGAGAGAATGTGTGTGTGTGTGTGAGAGAGAGAGAGAGAGGGAGATTTTGTGTGTGTGAGAGAGTGTGTTTGTCTGTGTGAGAGAGAGTGAGTGTGAGTGCATGTCGGTGTGTGTGTGAAAGAGAGAGAGAGAATTTGTTTGTGCGTGAGAGAGAGTCTTATTTTTGTGAGAGAGTGTGTTTGTGTGTGAGTGAGACAGAAAGAGTGAGAGTGTGTGTGATAGAGAGTGTGTGTTTGTGTGCGCATGTGAGAGAGTGTGTGTGTGAAAGAGAGAAAGGGTGTGCGTGTGTGTGTGTGAGTGTGTGTGTGAGAGACTGAGAGTGTGTATGATAGAGAGTGTGTGTTTGTCTGTTCATGTGAGAGAGAATGTGTTAATGTGTGTGAGAGATAGAGAGGGAGTGAGAATTTGTGTGTGTGAGAGAAACTGAGAGTGTGAGTGTGTGTGTGAAAGAGAGAGACAATTTGTGTATGTGTGTGAGAGAGATTGTGTGTGTGTGTGTGTGTGTGAGAGAGAGAGAGTGTGTGAGAGAGAGACAGACTCTATATGAGGGATTGTTGTTGAGTGTGAATGCAAGGGAGCTGCAGAAATGCGGAATTGTATTTTGTGTCTGCACAAGGGCAAGGTGACTAACTGTGCAGAGTGAGAAAGAGAGCAGGCATCACCATCCTGTCAGGATGGCCGAGTGGTCTAAGGCGCCAGACTTAAGGAGTGTTAGTCCTTGCTCTGCATCTGGCCTTGTGAATTCTGGTCCCTTTCTAGGGGCGTGGGTTCAAATCCCACTCCTGACATGTCTCCCTTTTTCCCCAAACAAACCTTCCCACACCCACACACTCCCCCCAAATTTCACATCTTCTTGGAGAGGAGTCACTCCCCTTTCCCAAACATGGAAGAGTCCAACCCCTCGGTTTCAAAGATAAGGCTCAGGCATTTACAACAATCTTCAGACGCAAGTGCCCACTGGATCATCTTCCTCAGTCTCCTCCTGTGCTCCCCACCATCACACACACCATTCTTCAAACAATTACATTCACTCCGTCTCACATCAAAAGACACTGGACACTGCAAAGGCTATGGGCCCTGCCAAGATTCTGGCACTGCTCCTGAACGCTGCTGCTCCACAACATGCCCTTCCTCGAGCCAAGTTCGCCCAGGACAGTGACAACACTGGGATCTACCTGGCCATCTGCCAAATTATCCAGGTATGTCCTGCACATAAAAAGCAGGACAAATCCAAATCAGCAAATTCCACTCCCGTCTATCTCTTCCCAATCCTCGGAAAAGTGATGGAAGGGCTCACCAACAGGGCTATCGAGCAGCACCTGCTCAGCAATAACCTGCTCAGTGACACCCAGTTTGGGATGCCCCAGGGTCACTCAGCTCCTGACCTCATTTTATTTGTGTCTGTGTGTGAGAGAGAGAGAGATTGTATGTGTTGGTGAGTGTGTGCGTGTGTGTGTGATAGAGAGGTTGGGTGTGTGTGTCTGTGTGTGGGTGTGAGAGAGAGTATGTGTGTGTGTGAGAGAGAGAGTGTGTGCCTGTGGGTATATGAGTTTGTGTGTGTGTTTGTATGTGTGTGTGAGAGAGATTGTGAGTCCATTTGAGTGTGTGTGTGTGTGAGACAGAGAGAGTGTGTACGTTTGTGCTTGTCTGTGAGTGTGAGAGTGAGTGCAGGTGTGTGTGTGTGAGTGTGTGAGAGAGCGAATGTGTGTCTGTGTGAGAGAGAGTGTCTGTGTGAGAGAAAATGTGTGTGTGAGAGAGTGAGTGTGTGTGAGAGGGAGAGAGAGTGTGTGTGTGTGTGTGTGTTTGTGTGTGAGGGAGAGAGTGCGTATGTGGGTGTGTGTGAGAGAGGGTGTGTTTGTGTGTGGGTGTGAGAGACAGACAGAGAGTGCGTGTGTGTGTGTGAGAGAGAGAGATTGTGAGTGCATGTGAGTGTGTGTGTGTGAGAGAGAGTGTGTGTGAGAGAGAGTGTGAGTGCAGGTGTTTGTGTGTGTGAGTGGGAATGCTTATGTATGAGTGTGTGAGAGAGAGTGTGCGTGTGTGAGAGTGTGTGTTTGTGTGTGTGAGAGAGAGTGTGTGTGTGTTGGAGAGAGTATGTGTGTGTGGGAGAGAGAGAGAGAGAATTTGTGCTTGTGTGGGGTATGAGAGACAGAAAGGGATTGTGAGTGTGTGTGAACGAATGTGTGTGCGTGCTTGTGAGATGGAGAGTGTGAGTGTGTGTGAGAGAGAGAGAGTGTATGTATATGCATGTGAGAGCGATTGTGTGTGTGAGAGAGGGTTTGTGTGTGTGTGTGTGTGAGAGAGAGTGTTTGTGTGTGTGTGTGTGTGTGTGTGTGAGAGAGAGAGAGACTGTGTATGAGGAATTGTTGCTGAGTGTGAATGCAAGTGAGCTGCAAAAATGCGGAATTGCATTTTTGTGTCTGCACAAGTGCATGGTGACTAATTGTACAGAGTGAGAAAGAGATCGGGAAGGCTTGGGTCAGCCACTTGTCAGGATGGCCGAGTGGTCTAAGGCGCCAGACACAAGGAGCGTTAATCCTTGCTCTGCATCTGGACTTGTGAATTCTGGTCCCTTTCTAGGGGCGTGGGTTCAAATCCCACTCCTGACATGTCTCCCTTTTTCCCCAAACAAACCTTCCCACACCCACACACACTCCCCCAAATTTCACATCTTCTTGGAGAGGAATCACTCCCCCTTCCCAAACATGGAAGAGTCCAACCCCTCGGTTTCAAAGATAAGGCTCAGGCATTTACAACAATCTTCAGACGCAAGTGCCCACTGGATCATCTTCCTCAGTCTCCTCCTGTGCTCCCCACCATCACACACACCATTCTTCAAACAATTACATTCACTCCGTCTCACATCAAGAGACACTGGACACTACAAAGGCTATGGGCCCTGCCAAGATTCTGGCACTGCTCCTGAACGCTGCTGCTCCACAACATGCCCTTCCTCGAGCCAAGTTCTCCCAGGACAGTGACAACACTGGGATCTACCTGGCCATCTGCCAAATTATCCAGGTATGTCCTGCACATAAAAAGCAGGACAAATCCAACTCAGCCAATTCCACTCCCGTCTATCTCTTCCCAATCCTCGGAAAAGTGATGGAAGGGCTCACCAACAGGGCTATCGAGCAGCACCTGCTCAGCAATAACCTGCTCAGCGACACCCAGTTTGGGATCCCCCAGGGTCACTCAGCTCCTGACCTCATTTTGTTTGTGCCTGTGTGAGAGAGAGAGAGAGAGAGAGAGAAAGACTGTGTGAGTGTGTGAATGTGAGAGTGAGAGACAGTGTGTGTAAGCGCGTGAGAGAGGAAGCCTTATGTGTGTGTGTGAGAGTTGTATATGTCTGTGTGTGTGTGTGTGTGTGTGTTGTGTGGGTGGAGTGTGTGTGTCTGAGAAAGTGAGTGTGTGGGTGTTTGTGTCTGCGAGAGACAGAGAGTGTGTGTGTGTATGATTGTGTGAGCATGTATGTGTGTGACAGAGAGAGAGGGAGAATTTGTATGCGTGTGAGAGTGTGTTTGTGTGTGAGAGAGAATGTGTGTGAGAGAGAGAGTGTGTGTGTGTGAGGGAGAGAATGTGTGTGTGAGAGAGAGAGCGAAAGTGTGTGTATATGAGGGAGAGTGTGTGAGTGTGTGTGTGTGAGGGAGTGTGTGTGTGTGAGAGAGAGAGTGAGTGTGTCAGCATGCATGTGTGTGACAGAGAGAGGGAGAATTTGTATGTGTGTGAGAGAGTATGTTTGAGTGTGTGTGTGTGAGAGAGAGTGTGTGTGTGCATGTGAGAGAGTGAGTGTATGTGTGAGAGAGAGAGAGAATGTGTGTGTGTGTGAGAGAGAGAGAGAGAGAGGGAGATTTTGTGTGTGTGAGAGAGGGTGTTTGTCTGTGTGAGAGAGAGTGAGTGTGAGTGCATGTCGGTGTGTGTGTGAAAGAGAGAGAGAGAATTTGTTTGTGCGTGAGAGAGAGTCTTATTTTTGTGAGAGAGTGTGTTTGTGTGTGAGTGAGACAGAAAGAGTGAGAGTGTGTGTGATAGAGAGTGTGTGTTTGTGTGCGCATGTGAGAGAGTGTGTGTGTGAAAGAGAGAAAGGGTGTGCGTGTGTGTGTGTGAGTGTGTGTGTGAGAGACTGAGAGTGTGTATGATAGAGAGTGTGTGTTTGTCTGTTCATGTGAGAGAGAATGTGTTAATGTGCGTGAGAGATAGAGAGGGAGTGAGAATTTGTGTGTGTGAGAGAAACTGAGAGTGTGAGTGTGTGTGTGAAAGAGAGAGACAATTTGTGTATGTGTGTGAGAGAGATTGTGTGTGTGTGTGTTGTGGTGTGTGTGTGAGAGAGAGAGAGACAGACTCTATATGAGGGATTGTTGTTGAGTGTGAATGCAAGGGAGCTGCAGAAATGCGGAATTGTATTTTGTGTCTGCACAAGGGCAAGGTGACTAACTGTGCAGAGTGAGAAAGAGATCTGAGATCACCATCCTGTCAGGATGGCCGAGTGGTCTAAGGCGCCAGACTTAAGAAGTGTTAGTTCTTGCTCTGCATCTGGCCTTGTGAATTCTGGTCCCTTTCTAGGGGCGTGGGTTCAAATCCCACTCCTGACATTTCTCCCTTTTTCCCCAAACAAACCTTCCCACACCCACACACTCCCCCAAATTTCACATCTTCTTGGAGAGGAGTCACTCCCCCTTCCCAAACGTGGAAGAGTCCAACCCCTCGGTTTCAAAGATAAGGCTCAGGCATTTACAACAATCTTCAGACGCAAGTGCCCACTGGATCATCTTCCTCAGTCTCCTCCTGTGCTCCCCACCATCACACACACCATTCTTCAAACAATTACATTCACTCCGTCTCACATCAAAAGACACTGGACACTGCAAAGGCTATGGGCCCTGCCAAGATTCTGGCACTGCTCCTGAACGCTGCTGCTCCACAACATGCCCTTCCTCGAGCCAAGTTCTCCCAGGACAGTGACAACACTGGGATCTACCTGGCCATCTGCCAAATTATCCAGGTATTTCCTGCACATAAAAAGCAGGACAAATCCAAATCAGCAATTCCACTCCCGTCTATCTCTTCCCAATCCTCGGAAAGTGATGGAAGGGCTCACCAACAGGGCTATCGAGCAGCACCTGCTCAGCAATAACCTGCTCAGCGACACCCAGTTTGGGATCCCCCAGGGTCACTCAGCTCCTGACCTCATTTTATTTGTGCCTGTGTGAGAGAGAGAGAGAGAGAGAAAGTCTGTGTGAGTGTGTGAATGTGAGAGTGAGAGACAGTGTGTGTAAGCGCGTGAGAGAGGAAGCCTTTATGTGTGTGTGTGAGAGAGTTGTGTGTGTGTGTGTGAGTGTGTGTGGTGTGTGTGTGTGTGTGAGAAAGTGAGTGTGTGGGTGTTTGTGTGTGCGAGAGACAGAGAGTGTGTGTGTGTATGATTGTGTGAGCATGTATGTGTGTGACAGAGAGAGAGGGAGAATTTGTATGTGTGAGAGAGTGTGTGTGTGTGTGAGAGAGAATGTGTGTGAGAGAGAGAGTGTGTGTGTGTGAGGGAGAGACTGTGTGTGTGAGAGAGAGAGCGAAAGTGTGTGTATATGAGGAGAGTGTGTGAGTGTGTGTGTGTGAGGGAGTGTGTGTGTGTGTGTGTGAGAGAGAGAGTGAGTGTGTCAGCATGCATGTGTGTGACAGAGAGAGGGAGAATTTGTATGTGTGTGAGAGAGTATGTTTGAGTGTGTGTGTGTGAGAGAGAGTGTGTGTG